>NW_011888789.1:15797509-15803222 GCF_000151845.1 Pteropus vampyrus
AACCTTCACGCTGGAATGAGAAGCTCTGTTATCAGTCTCCCGAGGGACCTGTAGATATTCTACATTAGAAATGGGTTTGCAAAAAAAAAAAAAAAGGCTTACAGTTTTTATATGGTTTGATAAATCGAAGAGTAATCATATGCTTGTGGTGTTTATGGTAGTGCCTTTCATCTTATAATAAAATTTATTAAGCAAGGATACATAAAATCAAAGAGAAAATTGTTTGTTCCCAGAAACATAGGCTTTTTCCCCCCTCCTTCTGTGGTTCCATAGCTACTAGATTGGGCTAGTGCTCGAATTGGCAAGTTGTTTGCTCAAACTACTATTGAGGAAATGGAGGTAAATTTCACATGGTTAAATTATTTTCTTAAAGCCACATAGCAAATTATTAAAATACTTTTGAATAGAATACACGTATCTGGACTCTAAGAAGCCTGCTATATCAGAAAACTTGTAATGCTTTTCAGAATATTATCAATATGATTGATGTCGTGTATGTGCTGTGAGTGTTCTGATATTAATGCTATTTCTATTTCTTCGTGCAGAATTTGTTTCAGAGTCAATAAGTAGTCATCTACAATAAGTTTTTTTTTTTTTTAAAGCATTTTGAGGAGGAATCCAAACCATTATTACTGGAAATGCATAAATTATTTTTCAGAGTATTTCAAGAGGTTTAGCAAGTATATATTCTTAACCCTATGTGATTTATATCATTTTCTTACTTAAAATAGATTAGCAGTTCAGAAGTCTATAGCTAAGAATCTTTGGGTTTGAGTTCACTCATGAAGTAATTGATCAATGAGTTAGGAGTTCTTTTTTTGTATTACTTTAAAAAATTCAACTTGTTCTTTTTTTTAGTTTTTAAATTCTGATATATTTAAAGCAAATTGACTCATATGTGGACTGTTTGTCTATTTTTGTAAAATTGTATATGTGTGTATGTTGTGTATGTGTGTGTATATAAGCGTGTATGTATGTGTGTATATGTGTATGTGTGTGAGCTGAGGCTCTGCGAGTGGAGAAACAAGCTGAGTGAGGAGCATCTGTCTGCAAACTGTGTCCCTGAGGCGGCTGCCAGGATGAGGGTGACAATGAAGGAATGGGGGAAAGGACAGTCACTACTCACTGTACATACTTTATTTGTTTAATAATTTTTAGATTTTTAGTTCAAATACAATATCATATTAGTATGATGCACAATATTACTATTGATATTCATTATTTTATTAATTTCAGGTATATAACTTAGTGATTAGACATTTGTATAACTTAATAAAGTGATCGCCCTGAGAAGTCTAGTATCTATCTGACACCATACATAGTTATTACAATATTATTGACTATATTTCCTATGCTGTACTCTACATCCCCATGACTGTTTTGTAACTACCAATTAGTACCTCTTAATCCCTGTCCCCCTTCACCCATTCCTTTACTGCCCACCCCCTGCTGCCAATATGACAACCATCAACATGTTCTCTATGAGAACATGTTTTTTTTAGTTCATTTATCCTGTTCTCTAGATTCCACATCTAGGTGGAATCATGACATTTGTCTTTCTCTGTCTGACTTACTCCACTCAGCACAATACCCTCTAGGTCCATTCACGTTGTTGCAGATGGCAAGAGATTTCATTCTTTTTAATGGCTGAATAATATTATGTTTATATATGTATGTATGTACCACCTCTTCTTTATCCACTCATCCAGGTAGCCTCCAAAACTTGGCTATTGTAGATAATGCTGTCATGAGCATATAGCTGCACATGTCTCTTAGAAGTAGTATTTTGGAGTTTTTCAGATAAACACTGGAAGTGGGATTATTGGGTCCTTCTTTGTCTCTTGTTATAGCTGTTTTAAAGTCTATTTTGTCTGATGTAAGTATTGCTACCCCAGCTTTTTTTTCTCATTTCTGTTTCCATGAAATATCATTTTCCATCTCTTTACTTCAGTCTGTGTGTGTTTTTAGATTTGTAGTGAGTCTCCTGTAGGCCGCATATGGAAGAGTTTTCTTTCCTTATCCATTCAGCTACCCTGTGTCTCTCGACTGGAACATTTAATCTATTTACATTTAAAGTAATTATCGATAGATATCTAGTTATTCCCATTTTATTATTCATATTTTTAGTTTTTCCTCTTCTTAAAGAAGTCCCTTTAATATTTCTTGTAATACTAGTTTGGTGGTGATGAACTCCTTCAGCTTTTTGTTGAGCCCTCCCCACTATGTGTGATTTTACCTCCTTTTTTGCATTTTTGAAAGAAAAATAGAAAAAAATATTTGTCAAAACTGTATTTAATTGTAAAGATAAATATATTTTTACATTTCAAGGCCAATTTTTTCTTTCCCTCTGGGAAAAGGATACAGTGTATGCTGTTGGTGTTTTTACTTAATGCATTTCCAGCTTCTCCTAACATTTGAATTTTTACAGTTTCATTCAATTTTACTATTCTTATTTTCAGAGGAGTTATAATCTGTACTCTAATTATGTTTCCTTTTAAAATATTTAGTTGAAGGAAATTCCGTGCTCATTCATAGTTTAATACTTTTTTCATATGCCTTATCAAATTTTTGAATTCTTACCAATATTTAATATTTTTATAATGAAAATATTTGGATGGTATAACCTTACATTCCATTCCCTTGGTGTAAGTTATAGTGATTTATGGCCTATGATTTTCACATTCTTTCTCAGAAAGCAGCAAATGACCTTAGATTTTCGAAAATGCTCCTCATTTAAGGAAGTGACACTAGCTTTTGAGTTGCAAATACCTTTTTCTTATTATCATTTTATAGTCATGTTGGATTCAGTGTCTTTATTTGTCCATATTTAAGTCATGATTTGTTCAAAAGGAATCATGGTACTGACACATTTCTTTCATTATTGTGTGAAGTAACACTTAGATCTTATTTCACACTTTAAGTACTAAAGAAGAATAGAAATTATGTCTTTTGAGGAGAAAATGTTAATAAGTGACTTGAGTGAAGGAGCTAACCAGAATAGGAAGAAGTAAAAGAGATAGGGTTTTCTTTATAGGACCTGGGACAAGCTATTGAATTTCTCTGGGCCTCTATTCCCTTAGTTGCAAAGTGAGGGCAATAGATTGGATACTTTTAATTTCCCTACAGCACTGACATGTTTTGGTCTGACTGCAAAAGGCCAATAATTTGGGCTTTAGAGCTATGGGAAGAACAATAATAAGACTATCCTATCTCTCTTCTCCAGTGTGCCAGTCTTGGTTCTGTGAGCTTTAGGAGGGCACGGAACACCCTTTTTTAAATGAAATGTTTCACATAAATATAGTATCGTGACAGTCGACCAGATCTATACTAGAAAAATAATTGAAAATGACTCCGAAAGGAATTAAAATGCTGGAATCTGGACTGCCAGGTGAAAGCTGTTGTGAAGAACATGTAAAAAGATGAAGAAACTTTAGAAGATGAAAGATGAAGATAAGAACTCTAGAACATCATCAAGAATGTGGTTAGATGAATGTGGGCCCTTGACCTCATCCAGGGAGCTGAGACCAAGAGATTACCTCTTGGAAGTTGAAATAAGTTAATATGACTAGAAGATGTGCTCTCTTTACCAAGGAGATAATACAGTTTTAGTTATCCATTATCCCAAATGTAACTAACCCACACTCTTGCATAATATATGAAGTATGGGGGAAAATTCATGTTCTGAGGGGAGGTTATTAGGGGAGAGGACCATGTCTTTCAAGGCTACCAGTCTACCTTGGTTCTGATAGCAGAACCAAATTCTGTACTTGGTGGACTGTGGTTCTGCTCTGGAGTTGCAAATCAGTGATGACAATAAGAGGTCCATGGCATTCCAGGCTTGATGTTGGGAAGAGGCATAGTGAATCATCACTGCAGGGAGGTGTCAACACAGGTTGTGAATAAGAGCATTTATTCCAGCAAAAGTCTACTCACTTTGAGATAGTTGCCTTTTCTTGTTCCTTTCTTCTGAGTTCTGGCTCCGATGTATAATTTTAGGAGGCAAGCTTGTAGTAAATAGACATTTTGTAACTATTTTAAACACTGCATTAAAAGCCTGAAAGAATCACGGTATTTAACATAGTTTAGTAGCGAATACTTTTACAAACTTGTATTTTATTTTTATAAATTCCAAATGTATCAATTAGGATAGATTGAAGCTGAGTAAAAATGCCATTTTTTTTTTAACCCGGCAACCCTATAAAACCAGTAATGTCTTCATTCCACTCCTAGATTTACAGTTTTGAAAAATGTTTTCAGCATAAATGTGAGTCTGAAGAACATTTGTGGAGAGTATATCCATACTAAGGGGTAATGAGAACAAAACTCCTTTATTTCCAAGGGCCTAGCCTGAGCCATTGCGTGGGTGCCCCCAAGGACACGGGAGAGTGTCCTGGTTGTGACATCTCTCCAGCTGGGAATCCCTCTGCTGGTAATGGGAACAGTCCTTGCTATGAGGAATGTCATTTTTGGTCTCGTGCAGAAAGTGATATTTGCCTGCTGTGTTAACATTGCCAGAGTTTCATAAAGCCCGATCCAAAGACAATTTCAGGTTTATATTAAACATCGAGAGGAGAGAACTGTAGTATCGGGGAGGAGGAAGTCTGGCTTATCTCTTTGGCTCTTCTCATCTCTCATTCCTAAGATTACTTCTTGATGAGTTGAAACTTTTTGCACAACAGAAATAGAGTATTACATTTTCCCCAGGTTGCTTCAGGTAATACATTTGTCTCTCCAGGTATCATATAGTATACACTTTCCCCTAGAATCTCCGCCTTCATCACAATTGGTAATCATTCTTTATACCTTCCTCGAAGGTGTGTCGAAGTTTAAGGAAACGCTGCCATCCCCGGCCATGCGTGCATGACATGTCGATAAGGCCTTGTTGCAGCCTCCAGGATTGTCTGTTGCCAGTGCATGAAAGCATGAGCGCCGTGCTGTTTGGAAGGGACCCTTTGTAGAACCCCCGACCCTAGGAGGAAAAGCAAATTGGAGTGTTAGGTTATTGGTTGGTTTAAATTTATGATTCCCTCTGGATATATTTAGTTGTAGTGACAACTTTCATACGTTTCGCACTTAGACTTTCTGGGGGTGGAGGAAAGGTTTAAAAGCAAAATAATCATAGTATTTTGTAATATTTTAAGGTAGGAGATAAAAAACATACCATAAGTGCAGACCTGATCTGAAGTCGTGGAAGATGGAAGAACCCATCAGGACTGTGGTTATCTCTAGCTATGTCGATGTTCCAGGGAAGAGGTTTCCCAGCTCTTTGGGGAATTTGTGGCATTATAGAGGCAAGGTGATCATGACTGAGGAGAAACATTAGTAGACACATGGACAGAGAACATCGCACAGTGGTCCTCCCTTGTCTGGTGGGGAGATGTTCCAGGACCCCCAGTGGATGCCCGAAACTGCGGATAGTACGGAACCCTCTACATGCTATGTTTTTTCCTGTACATACACCTTTTCACTTAAATGAGCACTTTCTGCTTCTCTTTGGCATATACGAATTACCAGCATGACTACTCTCGTGCTCTGGGGCCATTATCAAGTAAAATAAGGGTGACTTGAACATAAGCACAGTGATACCCTACAGTCTACCTGAATGCCCAGATGGCTACTAGGTGACTAACGGGGTGAGGGTGTATACAGCATGGACACACTGGACAAAGGGGTGGAGCTGGACTTGCGAGCTTTCGTCATGCACTCAGAATGG
>NW_011888789.1:15803272-15805239 GCF_000151845.1 Pteropus vampyrus
GCTACTGTCAGAGCAGGTGGTCTCGCCATGTCCCCATCACTCACAGTAGATGGTAGTGACAGAGCCCAATGAAGTGATTGCCAGTGTTGGCTGCTGTTACCAAAGGAGTGAAACCAAGCAAATGTTTCTTTCCGATTTGTTTCCTGCAGGTAGGAATGCTTGGGGCCAGCTGTTGTGTTTCTCTTCAGGACTTAAATGTTTCCAATCAGGAAGGAGGAAATGATAGGACACTAGAAGACTTTTCCATGATGAGGAAATACTGTTTACTAGTAATACCCGTTATTCACTATTTAGATTTCATACAGTGATTGGATGATGGAAAACCTTTTTAACTAAAACATCACTGTATCATTTTAACTTTGATACTTTTAATCAGTAAGAGTGTTGGGAACATAAATTTATGTTGCACTTGTTTTTGTTACTAAATTTCAACAAAAAGAAGGAGCTGGTGAAAATGCAGAGAGAAACAACTTTAGATGATGGGTACAAAAGGAGTTGCTGCCAGTAGAGAGACTCGAAAAATATCTAACCTCTTAATCCTAGAATAGTGAAATTAGGAAGGAGAATGGTTGATATGGAATATGGGTTTGTTTACTAAATCTTGAAATATTAGGATGAAAGGGCACTCTTTGGTCAAAATCAATTTAAATTTTATAAATGGAGCTACTTTTAATGCATAAAATTTATAACTGAGGAGGCAGGCCATATCTGTGACTTAATGTGTCAGAGGTAGATCCATAGAGCTTCAGTTAGAATTAGAGGTGTACATGACCCTTAGGGTTCACGAAAAGGGATGGCCATATCCTCACACAATAACAATATTCTAGGTGTCTGTCCCATTATTTTTATAGGGGGAATAACCCTGATGATCATGAAACAGATCAGAAATGAAGATTCACATGCCTCTCCCAATCCAAGCTACGTGTTGCCTGTTACTTAAAACAATCTACATAGCAATATTAGTACTACATTACAGAACATTTGAAAAGTCTCAAAAAAAGTATGAGCCCTCATACCAGAATCCTCACGTGGACACTGTTGGTTTGGTGCATTCCTTAGATTCTAGATAACTTTTTCATTTGGATTTTTTATCTTCATTTTATAAACAACTTTACTCGGTGCTGCAGAGTGAGCACATAAAAGGACTTTGCAGCATTCCACTGAGGAGCTGTGCTGGGTGATGATAGTATGAGGTACTTCCCAGTTGGTGACTCATCTTCACATGCTCTGAGTGAAGCTTTTGTCCGGTTTCCAGAAATGAGGAATGAGGCTCTGAGCACTCTGCAGCTCTAGGGTGGGAGGATTGAAAGGCCCCCTCCCTATAGAATGAGGTCACTCGAGGAGATTTTGGGGATGTACATTTATGTAAGAATGATGTGTTTTGCTGTGTGTAGGACGGAGTGTGTTCTGGGCAAAGGAGACATTGGTGCTCTAGGTGCTGGTAATTCTCATCTACAGTGCCATCCTCTCTGTTATAGAGGATTGCGTGCAGGTGGGCTCTGAGACACTCCTTTAGCTAAATGGAACTGTTCACGAAGAAGAGGATGACGTTTCTTTGCTATGTAGTGTGTCTTGTGTGATGGCACCCCGATTAACTCAGAACTCCAGACTTTTAGATGTAATGGAGCCAGGAGGTTCTGATTAGAGGTATACAGTTGCCTCCAAACCAGCTGGCAGGGAAGCACTGGTATTCCCCACAGTTTCTCAAGATTATAATCTTCTGGAGGATATGGCACTGTAGTGTTATGGAGAGATTATGGTGTTGAATCCTGCTTCTGCCACTCATTGGTGTTGATAGAGGGTGTAATTATCACCAATTTACAGATGAGGAAATTGAAGCTTAGGGAGATTAAGTAATTTGCCTGAGGTTGAATAGTTAAAAGAGCAAAGAATATTACTCAAGACTCTCTGGCTCCTAAACTGCTCTCTTAAATCTGCTACACCCTCTCATTTTTTCTTTCTTCTTC
>NW_011888789.1:15806194-15811132 GCF_000151845.1 Pteropus vampyrus
GCCAGTACAGAGATACAAGTTCTGGGGGCTTCCTGTGGCTAATTGTCTACTCCTGTCCATTCTGTTTTGTGGGAAGGACACAATTATTTGAAGAAGGCTTGGTGGAAGTGTTTGAATTAGTGATGAGAATTAATATTTTGGGTGGCTGTAAAGAGAGTGTGGAGAACATCTAAGACAAGGGGAAGAGCTCTAGTAAAGAATTGTGATATAGTTGAGGCAAAGGATTGCTTAGAGTTGAGAGTTATAGATGAAAATAATAAAAGACAGGCAAAATGAGACTGGGTTATAGAGTTCTGTTTTTCAGTATGAATTTAAGATGATGGGCAAAGAAATACAATTACAAAGAAATACTCTTCCACTGGAAGATACCTTGATAAATTTGTTCTCTCTCTCATATTTCTATCTATCTATCTATCTATCTATCTATCTATCTATCTATCTATCTATCTATCTATCTATCTAGTAAAGAAACCTTTGCCTTATCAGTGAGAATTGAACAAGTGATTCCATTACTTAGTTAATAGAAAAACCATTTATGAAGCTATTTATTCATAATTTCAACAAATGTAACTAGCTATCAGGTACTGGCTTTTGAATATCACACTCCAAGAACCTATTCAACACAACATTTTATGGATTAGAAGGTGAATACTATGAATTACCTTTTAGCCTCAAAATTCCCTTAAAGGAGTTGAAGCCTGCCAAACACCACGGCTGATGAAAATCCAAGTGGCACATAGCACTTACTTAGATTTGGGAATTCCCCTTAACTTTTCTAGTTAGTTACTATATTGAAACATATCTTAATAAAGTATGGTTGGTTGAATAAAAATTAACCGTTATTGTTCTGCCTGAATAAGATTTCAAGGTTGAAAGGAAACTTTAGACCAGCTAATTTGACCACAAAGCTACTGAAGTATCCTTTGATAGATGATCAGATAAAAAAGCTGTGGCACATATATACAATGGAATATTTACTCACCCATAAGAAAGGATGAAATATCGCCATTTGTGACAACATGGATGGATCTTGAGGTTATCATGCTAAGCAAAATAAGTCAGACAGAAAAAGTCGAGAACCATATGATTTCACTCATATGTGGGATCGAATACTGAAACGAACAAGACAAATGAAAACTCATAGATACAGACAATAGTTCAGTGATTATCGGAGGGATGGGATTTGGGAGGTAGATAAGGGTAAGGGGGGGTCAAATAGATGGTGACGGAAGGATATTTGACTTTCAATGGTGAACATGCAGTGCAATATTCATATGACATATTATTGAGTTGTATACTTGAAACCTATATAATTTTATTAACCAACATCACCTCAATAAATTAAAAAAAAAAAATAAAATTGTTTAGGGACCTATGGAAAACCAACCAACCAACCAGCCAACCAACCAACCAAACCAACCCAAACTGATGCCTAAACTTCTTTGCATCAGACCATCTAATTGATACCAGGACACTCAACAATATGGGGCTTAGCCATCGTGGCTTATCGGACTCTCCACTGACTTTCCCAGTGGAGAAATTCAGGTCCTTAAGATTAATTTTAAAAGAGTAGGTAATCTGCCCCACTGCACTCCTCTGTCCTTATCTCCTAGCATTCATCTCTCCCAGTGCTCATCTTCATTTACTCTGCCTCTGCCATGCTGGCTTTCCCAAACATCCCAAGCATGTGCCCATCTCCAGACATTTGTACTTTCTGTTTCCCCTGTCTAGAATACTGTTCCCATGAAGTATTTATTTTGCTTTTGTTCTTAAGATTTTTTTTTTCAGCTTGTGCTAATGCTAGATTGACACTTATTTTTCTCTCATCACACTGAAAGTATTATTCCACTGCGTTTTGACTTGCATTGTAGCTCTTGAGAAATGAGCTAATTGTTGTTCATTTGAAGATAATCTGCCTTTTCATTCTGGCTACTTTTAAGATCCCTTTGTCTTTGGTGTTCTATAGTGTCTCTATGATATATGAGGTGTGGAAATCTTTTAATGAATCTGTTCTGGATTTATTGGATATTCTGTATCTTTGGATGAGTGTTTTTCATCAGTTCTAGAAAATGTCCAGCCTTTATCTCTTCATATGTTGCCTCTGATCCATTCTCTTTCTTTTCTCTTGGAAATCTAACTGGATGTATCAGGTATCAACAACATCCTCATGTTTTTTAATCTCTCGTTAAATTTTCCATCTCTGTACTTCTCTGCTTTATTCTTGATAATTTCTTCAACTTTATCTTCAAGTTCACAAAAGTCTCTTTATCAGTGTCTAGTCTGCTACTAAAGATATCCTTTATGTTTTAAATGTCCCTTGTCTTACATGCTTTTATTTCTAAAAGTTCTATTTAGTCATTTTTAAAATATGCTTATTTTTAATAGTCATTTTATCAATTGCTACTTTTATTTTCTTAAACATAATTGTTTTGGATCTTGTATTTGGTAATTCCAATATCTGAAATATTTGCTGATCTGGGGTTTTTTGCCGGGGCGGGGGCGGAGAGGCAGTTCTACTGGTTGTTGCTCCTATATATTTGTGATTTTTAAGTGTGAATTTAGTTTTTGTGGTTTTTAAGTGTGAATTTATATTTATCTGTGGGGCTTCTTGAGGTCTAGATTGAAGGTGAGTTCCTCTAGAAAACTTATGTTTGCTGCTACCAGATTTCTTTAGTTTCTACCAATCCAGGACTATTTTAAAACAAATTTTTGCCTTGAGGTTTTCCAGTCCACCTAGGCATTGTGAATTTGGACTGGAGGTCCTGTGTGAGAGCTAGTTTTTGATGACAAATTTTTAGGGGAGTTTTTTTTCTTCACATATTCACAGGGTTTGAGATAGTTAAATTTTCACGCAGTCCCTGGGAGGCAGGCATACTGCTTATTGATATGGTGACATGGTGCAAATTAGAAAAAGGCACTCCATTCTCAAAGGCACTTTATTGCTATTAAGAAAAATTTCATAAAACATTAAAATCCAAAGTGACTGTGAAGTGAATGGTGTTCTTGGAGTTGCTCTCACTTCTGCTCAAAATGTAACTCCTCCCACCCATCCTGCCCATCAGGTACTGCTCGGCCTCAGTGCCTTACTCAAATACCTCATCCTCTGAGAAGACATCCCTAATTTCCCCCACTCTCACTCCAAATGGTGTCTTTCTCTTCTGAATTAGTAGCAGTGGTGCATTTATTATAAATTTACTACTTTTTGTTACTTGCTCTTTTCAATTTTATCTCCATTACCAGACTGAGAGCTGCATGTTTTATTCATATTTTTATTTCCATAGCATTCAGTAGACGGCCTTAAACAGATAGTTGGAATATTTTTGTTCAATAATTAAAGGAAAGAATTTAATTGAATAACAGGATGCAAACCTGCTAACCAAAGGATTAAAAAAGGCTAGCAATTTGGATGATGCATAAAGATTCTTTAAATCTCACAAGCATAGTTCAGCAAGGCTGTCAAAGTAGGTAAAAGTCTTCTGTGGGTAATGGCACCTTAAGTTATAAAGAGCTTAGATTTTTTTGCATTGTTGCAGTGTTCGAAGTTTAGACTGATTTGACAAAACTTCTGTCTGTTCATAGGAATCTCTGTTACAGAGGTAAATCTTTGTACTATTCCGGGAAAGTGAGTTCTACCAAACATTGGTTTTTCAAAGAGTGATTCGGCCATACTATCCTACAAAAATTACTGCCCTAAAATTTATATGATTATTACTTAATATATTTTATTTAATTTGTTAAGTGAATGAATACATGTCATAATTTTTCTTCCTTTCCAGTTCTTTTCCATTATGAAGTGATACTTGAACTTTTTAAAAATTATTTTTTTAGTAGAATGGGAAAAATTTTTTAAAATCTTGAGTTTGCTTTATTCGAGACTTCTGGAAAAGTTACTCTGTACTAAGTACTTTTTTTAAATCACATGATCTAAGCCTTTAAGGTCCCATTTGAAATTTAAAGCTCGTTATGTTATTAACAGGATATGACCTTGTAGGAAAGTGGTTGAGCATTTCTAGTTCCTGTTGCTTATTTGTTTTTTGGAGAAACAGCTGGAAAATCTTATGATCAATGACTATTACTGACGTGATGACTAATGTTCACATCCTCATGTGGAGGCTCTAAAAGTAGTCAGTGAGCATGTTTTCAGTGATTGTGGAACAAGGCACTTTTCACTCAATGGGAACATCGAGAGGGGTGCAGGGCTCTGATTGAACCCTGCTTTTAGTGAGACGCCACCTAGGATGGCTTCCTCACAAAGAAGAGGAGTTTGTTCCAGAGGAGGTATGCTGGTCAGTCAAAAACTACAGCAACTACTGTGCATTTTATAATAACTAAGTGGAGATGTGAGTGAGCAGTTGGATGTAGGGGCCATATGCTCAGGAAAAATGTTTGGCTAACGATTCTGATTTGGTACTGAAGGCATATAGATAGATGAAACTTAAAGCCAGGGGGTTAGATCAGGACCAAAGGCAGGATCTCAAGGCTCACAACAGCCATAAAAAAATAGCCTCCAAGTGGTAGTGGGAGCAAGTCCCCAAAGAGGTATGAGTACGGGACTTCTAAATTCAGAGGGCGAGGCTCATCATCTGAGGGCGTGCTCAACACTGTCAACACTGCTGAGAGCTCAGGTCATAGTAAGATTGGAAAGTCTTCATTGGAGCCTTTTGGAAAGATATGAGAACTATGAGAAATTAAAACTAACGGGAGATAACTATCAATTGGAAACATGGGTTGAAGGAGAAGAGAAATAAAGGAGAAAAGAAGTATTCTGGATTGGGTAGGTGAATGCTGGTAATTGAGGAGTCAGCAAATCTGAGAGGGTGGAACGGGTCCGAGGAGAAGGAGATGGATTCAGTTTTCATCAGTTTATATTTCATTTCCATGGTGTTAATTAACATAGTAAGTTTATGACTCTCAAACCTATATTCCATAAATTAGACA
>NW_011888789.1:15811182-15844552 GCF_000151845.1 Pteropus vampyrus
TGAGTACGGGACTTCTAAATTCAGAGGGCGAGGCTCATCATCTGAGGGCGTGCTCAACACTGTCAACACTGCTGAGAGCTCAGGTCATAGTAAGATTGGAAAGTCTTCATTGGAGCCTTTTGGAAAGATATGAGAACTATGAGAAATTAAAACTAACGGGAGATAACTATCAATTGGAAACATGGGTTGAAGGAGAAGAGAAATAAAGGAGAAAAGAAGTATTCTGGATTGGGTAGGTGAATGCTGGTAATTGAGGAGTCAGCAAATCTGAGAGGGTGGAACGGGTCCGAGGAGAAGGAGATGGATTCAGTTTTCATCAGTTTATATTTCATTTCCATGGTGTTAATTAACATAGTAAGTTTATGACTCTCAAACCTATATTCCATAAATTAGACATAGACAGAGAAGAGGTTCAGTGCAGAAACGTGGAGAATGGAAATACTTGAGGGAAGAGAAGGAATAGCATGTGAAGAAGGCCAAAGGCTAAAGAAGTCGGGGCAATAGAGGCTGGTGTCGTCTCATAAGCCAAGTGGGGAGAGAGTTTGATGGAAAAGATGATTGTCAGCAGTTTCCATTGCTAGAGGTGGTCAAGTAAGTTAAGAACTGAAAAGTACCTATTGATTTTGGCAATGACTCTTACAGAAGAGTAGTGGGGTCAAGATCCAGTTAACATGGGGATTTTAAGTGGATATGCTGAGAAGTGGGGAAAGCTGGTACATTTTGCTGTTTCCTGAAGTTGACTTTGAATGGAGTGATAGATATAGAGGGATAGTCAAGGAAGTGGTGGTTATTTTTTGGGGTGCGATAGATTTGTGCTGTTTGTATGCTGATTGAGAGAGGCAATAGATAGAGGGAGATTGAAGATACTAGAGAGGAGAAAATTTAAGGTTTGAGGTCAGAGAGGAGGTAGGAGATGAATAAAAGGAGACACTTCAACCTGTGAATTAGGAAGGATGGAGGTAAAGATGAGAGGGAGCAAATGTTTCTAGATGTACAGAGATGGTTATAGTCAGTGAATATTTAAATTGATATCAGTGTCACTTTTCAGTTATATCACCTTCCCCTTCTAGATCCAGATCCAGAAATTCTTAACATTTGGAAAGTTATCACTCTCATTTTACAGTTCAGGGGCATTGGCAAATCCAGCCTGCCTGCACCTGTTCTGTGAAATAAAGTTTTATTGAAACATGGCCATGTTGCAATTCATTCATTCACATGTCGTCTATGGATGCTTCTGCATGACAACAGGAAAGCCTAAACTATTCACCGTCTGGCCCTTTTCAGATAAGTTTGCTGACCTCTGTACAGTTGATAAAACCAAGGCCCAGAGAGAATGTTTATTTCAGAGGATCCCTCCCTCCCCCATCCACCTCTGAGACCACTTTTTCTTCTGTGTTGCATGGCGTTCTCCTGATGCTGCACATTCTTAGAATTATCTGGAAACTGCTCTCTCAGGATCTTTCAACCATTAGAACTGTTAATTAGAATAAATATAAACCTATCCTGACCCCCACCCTAGACATACAACTTTGTCTCAGTTCTTCCTAAAAAGGTATGTGCCAGACAGAGGAGCACCTTGTGACTTGACCTGTGCCCTGTAATTACCATGGCCCAGGATGTGCTGCTTTATTCTGCTTTACTTGGATTGCTTTTCTTCAGCTTTTTTAAGAAGCCAAGACTCACTTCCTCTCTGAAATCACTACCCAAACCACCACATATATATTCCTTATCCCAGTGGTTTTGTTTCTTTGCTTTTAATTTCCTCAGTAATTAAGTGTATTGTTTGCGTCCCACACACACATTTCTCAGTACAATCTGTCCCCTGTGAGAGACCTCTGCTGTGATGGGGACTCTTGTACTGTCTCTACATCTAACCTCTTGGAGGACAGGGACAATACTGACCTTGTCATTAGCATCTTGTGTTTCACAGTTGCTGAGCGTGTTATTGGTGCTCATTAGATGAATTCAGATTAAGTTGAAAAAATTTAAGTGCTTCAAAATTGCTCACTTAGGTATAAAATGGTGTGCTAATTACTAGCCTTCTCAACCATTCTTGAAACCAGATCCTTTCCCAAATCTTTTGAAATACACTTTGAATTATTGACCAAATTTGAAAGCAATGTATTTACAGGTACATTTTCCGTCTTTATGTCACACTGCTCAGTTTTCAAGAGAAAAGACAAATCTATTCAAATCTTTTTCTTTGCTGAATTTTCAAATGCCTCTGAAAGGGCTAAGATTTTAATAGTTGCAATTTAGTTCTACGACTTAATTTATCAGATTGTAGTTATATTTACTTACATGTATTGTCTAGCACCTTGCTATTTAAAATGTGGTCTGCCCGCCAGCAGTATAGGCATCACTTGGGAGCTCGTTAGACATGTAGAGTCTTGGGTCCCACCCCAGACTTACTGAACCAGAATATGCATTTTAACAAGATCCCTGTGATGCATATACATACACGCATTAAAGTTTGAAAAGCCCTTCTCCGGGTATAGACCTTGTATTTCAGATACACACCCAAAACATAGGGTCTTACTTCACAGATCTTTCAGACCTTTTATATGTGTGGTTTTATATTTCATGGTGAATGTTTTCCAGATCAGAAAAATTTTACTGTTTTTCTGTTATTGTTGGGGATAGGTCATAATTAAGAGATAGATTGAGTATGCTTTTGTTCTTTCTGCTACCTAGAATGCATTTAATTTCTCTATGTTGAAATAATAATGTCTTAAAAATTCCACTGTCTTTGATAAGAGTCTAGGATAATCTATACTAAGTGAACAACCTCAGCCCTCACCTGTAGCAATAGACTTCATGCTATTTTTTTGTGTGCATATTTTATCATTCCCCTTTGATTGTCTTGGAAATTGCTTGTATGCATAGCTATGAATTCTGTACTGGATGAAATTTAATTCCCATTTTTTCAAGTGCTTGAAAACCATGAGGCACCAATTAAATGTAGAAACAAGTAAATATATGAATAAAAACAGCGTTTCTTAAAAAATAGATAATTCATTTGTAATAGTAATTCATATCCTCCTTCTTGCCAATTAATCTAAGCAGGCAGAGTAAAAATTTATTGCACATAATTATTTATTTTTGGACAGGTCATGTACACGTACAGAATTCAGAAGGTTCAGGAAGTTAAACTTCTTCCCTTCCCCACCCTCTACCCAGCCATTCCCTCTTTGGGGACAGCTCTTCATACCAGTTTCTTATGAACACTTTCAGACGTAATATGTGGACTAGGAAGTTCCTAGTGTACATGTGTGTACATGTGATAGTGTGTCTGTAGGGCCAAGAGGGTAAGCTCTGGGGCTGGAACCTCAGCTACTAACTTTGTGACCTTGGGCAAGTTCCTGTACCTCACCGTGCCTTGGTTCTCTCACCTGTAAAATGGGTACATTAACAGGATATCTCAGAGTGGCTGAGAAGAACTAATGAGATATTTATGTAAAGGGCTAAGAGTAGTTCATGGCATACAGAATATACTCAATGAATACTAACTACTTACGTTATATGTGAACATTTCTTTATGTTTTTATTATTTCTATACATAAGTAGTAGTATACTCTGTAGACCTCCACACCTTGCTTTTTAAAAAACTCAACAATGTGAGATTTTTACCTAAGAATGTGGAAATTGGTTCATCTTATTATGTATGGAACTGCTTCATTCTTTTTAGTGGCTCTGCAGTATTCTGTTTTAGGGATATAATTTATTTATCCAGTCTCCTATTGGTAGATATTTATGTTGTTTCCATTCTTATGATGCTATAAAAAGCTTTGAGAAAATGGCATGTGTACATGTGATAGTGTGTCTGTAGGGTCAGTTTCTACAAATGGAATCTAGAAATAGTCTAAGTATAGGGTTTAATTTTGCTAGATTGCCCTCTATAGAATGATACACTTCTACCAGCAAAGTGTTCTCATACTTGTTTTGACAGTCAGATTTTAACTTTAATTTTTTAAAATACAGTTTTGTTCATGAATATATAAAAAACCCACACATATTTGGAAATTTTATTAACATTGCTAGATTCTTTGGAATAGGTTGGTGGGTAGGAGTAGGAAGGTAATACTTTGTTAAGTATTTGAAGGAGCAACAAAGTGGTACAGTGAGCTGTTTTTAAAGAGGAACTGTATAATATGCAACAAACTGTCACATTTACTTATTCCTCAAGTATTTTTGAGATACTGAAACAAAACAAAGAGTTGAAAAACCCCTGAACAACAGTGTTTAGTTTGCATTGGTGCCTGGCCTCTGGAATGCTCCTTAAAGTATCCTGGCTTAGCAGTCCTGTCTGTTGCGTTTGTTTTCTGAGATTGGTACAACATAGAGAGCTTCTTTCTTGTACTCGAACCTCTCATTATACGAATTCTTGCTGCCAACTGAATTGACCATACAGCTTCTATTTAGGATGTAGGCGAAACAGTCTCTTCTAAAGATATTTAAATATTAATATCATCTCCAAAGTGAATAGGACTGGAATCTAGTATTTTGTAACATATGACCTTCACTTAATATTTTGAGCCATCCAAAATATTTGCAATCCTCTTCTTATCTATTTTATATTTTTTAAATAATCCAGTCACTGAATTTTACGGAGTGTGTAATCTATTGCTCTCCTGAAACACAACTCTAGTCTGTGGTAAGAATTATGATTAACACTGAGATACACATTTTTAATCCATTTAGCAGATGATCTCTAGGTTCTTTTTGAATATTTAAATGAGCTGAGGAACAAAGATAACTTTACATTCCAAGAGGCATGTAAGCACATGACTGATTTTGGTCACTGGCATCAAGAAAATACTTGTTGCATATCAAATCAAGCGTGTTGAACATGGCACTGAGTAAAGGTGATATACAGCGAGAGAGCTCTCAGTTGACTTCTCCCAACCTGGTAGTAATGCCCTTGTTGCTGTGTGACTCCAGGAAATGACCTTCAGGGTGGCCTGTGATGCCTAAGGTTGGCTGCTGTGGATTTGTGAGGCCCAGTGTCGGGGACGCCATGGGGCCACAGAAGGTTTGCTCTTATTTAGGGAGCCAATAGGCAGGTAGAGTCCACAGATACGCTGTGATGAGCTGAATCACTCAGCCATCTAGTGCTAACCGTGTTCCTAGGACAAAAGAGGTAATGCATGTATTATTCTCTGAGGAGTTGAGTACTAGACTATTTATCAACATGGCTGTTATTCTTTCCCCATAATAACTTGACAAGATCTTGAGGAAGTATGTCTCCTCCCCCACCTCTTTAGAATCTAGCTCAACACAGTAGATACTGTTAAGCTTCACAGATAGATCAGCACCATTTTTATGGCTCTTATATGCTAGATCTTTTTGTCGATTAATTGTTAATTGTCACAAACAACTATGAGAAAGATGAAAAATTAAGGCTTAAGGAGATTGATACGTGCAAGCTAAAAAGCATACAGGGCTGAGATTCACACCCACCTCTTTCTCACACTGGAGATGGTGCTTCCTTATCCGCTCCACTCTTCTGCCAGGTAAAAACAGAAGTGCCTATACTAGAGTAAAGAGCCATCACATTTGTCTGACACAATTGTTTTTTCTAAATAAGGGCTCATTATTAGTCCTAGTTTAACTACGTGTAATGTAATCACAATCAATTTTAATGTTGCTAATGATTTTCAATATCTCCTCAAATTATTTTTATTACTTCCCTGAAAACTGAGGCCTTAATTCATTGATAAAATGTCAGAATTGCCCTTTAACTTTTTAGTGATCAGCAATGCCACACAGAGTCTTTTATTAGCTTCTAATGATGGCTGGAGCTTTAGAAGCCTCTTTCTCTCTCTCTCTCTCTCATTCTTGCCCTCTTCCTCAGGAAGGTCATTGTCTAATTCTCTTAGGATCCTGATGCACACCAGGCAGTATTCTTATTTTACACATACTTATCATGTATTTCTAGCATTTTTCTCTTGTCTTTCTACTGAGTAATATTGATTTTTGTCTTCATTAATTCTTCCCATCATTGCTAATTTTCTTCATCTTTTGTGTTCAACATCTTTTTTAAAGTGTTATTCAATAGGCTTATTCTAGATTTGATTTCTCAGTCTTGATTTATTTCTTGTTGTTTTTCTTGTAATTATAAGGCTTATTGTATTTTTCTATAACATGCATTTCCCCGCCTTCTGTGTTATTCTGTTCCTTCTCTGGGGATTATTGTTGCTGTTTTTCCCACCCCTGTTGTCCTCAGTTCTGTTCCAGGCTATTTGGAATCTGGGTTGGGGTGTGGTGGAGCAGAACCCAGGCCAGCACTGCCTGGGGGAGCCTGCAGGGGCTGTCATGGCCTGGGCTCCATGTACTTTACTCGAGGTTACTGCCTGTCATTCTCTTTACACCCGTTCCAGCCCCCTTGCTAGCACCAAGCCAGGCTGTTGTTCCCCAGTGCCTGCAAGTTGGTCAGGAAAGAGAAAGCAGTGCCACAGCACCAAGGACGTGTGGTTAGCTGCTGTGGCCCCCTTCTTTCATAAGAGAATAATTGGCTCCGTTCATTGTTAGGCATACTGGGCTTTCAACCACCCCGCAAGGTTATTACTATCTGTGTTTGACAGCCAAGGAAATTGATGCTCGGAGAGTCTTGCTAAGGAGCACACAGTTTGTAAATGATGTGCTGGGATTCCAATCCTTGTCTGCGTGACTCCACAATCTACCCTGTTTCCACCACAGCATATCTTTCTCTGTTAAAACGAACTCGTTATTTGAATACTTTCTATACCTTTTGTTGTCTGCATATGGATTAGATCTTTTGTGTCTTCATTGGAGGGTGTTTTGGGTATTCCCTATTGTTGTATCTTGATACTATTGCACCATGCTCCCTAGAGTTATTCATTTTTCCCTGTTTGATTCATTAATAATCCCAGTACATATTTCCTTTGTTCATTGTATTAGAATCAAGTAACTGGTGAATCTTGTTTTGCAGCTTCTTGCCACAGTGAAAGCAGGTCTGAATTAATTATAACATGTTGCTCTAATAATCTAATAATATAAAATCAAGGTTATTGATTATATTCTTTTTAATGAATTAAACTCCGCTGCTTACAGGGTCTTTACACGAATCCTTCTTTTTGTTGTTGTTGATACTAGTTTTTTTTCCTCTTAGAATTGTGTCTTGCCTATACATTCTGCTGATGTTGACAAAGGAATATTATTAATATCAGGCTGACTGCAAGTTGGAATAAGACTATGATAAATTTAGGATATGTCTCAGTTTTATAAAATTTTTATAATGATTTTTAATCTACAGTATAGAGTCTTAGATTAGATGCTTGAGGTCATTTTTAGTTTTGTAATTATGGTTTAGAATACGTTTGGGCTTGATAAGTATCAACATTTCCTTTCTTGCTGTCTTTTTTTGGAGGGGTCTAGGGTTGCCTTTGAGGTGTATTTTTTTTTTTTAGGAAATGAATGAATATTGCGGAAAATGTAGAAATATATAAGGAATAAAATAACCACCTATAATCCCATTTTCTAGTGATGAATGCTTTTGACCATTTTGACACTACATATATTTTTTTGATTCTTCTGTGTGTGCGCATCTTAGCCTATACGAATCCCAACACATACACAATTTTCTATTTCTCTTTTCTCATTTAACGTAGGTCATAATAAATTCTCCACCATTAAAGTTTTCATAAGCCTAATTTTAATGGCAACATAGTATTTCATAGCATGTATATGCCATAACTTACTAACCATTCTCCAGTGTTAGGCATTTAAATTGTTTCCAGCTTTATTAATGTATATCTTAGTGTATCTGTCTTTGTCCATATTTATGACTGTTTCATTTAGATTGATTCCTCAACGTAAAATTAATAGGTCAAAAAGTATGACCACTCTAAAAATACTTGATATATAATGCTTGCCAACTTATTTCCTGGAGTGAATTTTCATTCTAGCCAGCAGTGGGTTGGAACCTAGGACTCATTACTTCCAACTGGCATTGTGTGCTACCTTGGCTAATTTTATGAGCAAAACCTAATGATGCTATTTCAATTTGCATTTCTTTGATGACCAGTGAAGTTGAACATTTTAAAATCTGTCTGTTAAGTTTTTTGCTCCTTTAAAATAAACTCTACTTTTTACCCATTGAAGTCTAGTATGTTTCTTACAGTTTATAAGGGATCTTTATATATTAAGGTTATTGATACTGTCTCCATCATATTTTTTGAAAATATTTTCCTAATTAGTTGTTGGCTTTCATTTTTAAAAAAAATTTTGACATTTACATGTGTTCGATTTACTAATTTTTATTTAGCATTTTTAATTTGCTAAGCAATTTATATTATAGAATATATAACTTACTGTGTAAAAGTAAATTTACTAATTTAATTTACTAATTTTTATTTTTAAGTGGCCAATTATATCTTTTGTGTCTGTGTGTGTGATTTCTGCCATAGTTTTAGAAAGTCTTTCCTCATATAGAAAGAAGATAGATATATTTAATTATTAATTTTTTCTAGTTTCTCTAATGGAATTTTAAAACTTTACCTCTATGATTTATTTGGAATTTATTTCAGAGTATATTTTGAGATTAAAAAAATCAAAATTGATTTTGCCCCCTAGATAATCAGTTGACCCAGCAATATTTTTGTTGAATAAGCGACCACAGACTTTTGTCATTACTTTATCACGTTTATCATGTTTTATATATCTTAGGATTTGTTTCTATGCTTTTTTATTTTATTGATGTTTCTTATTTACCCTAGAATCACACTCTCAATTATCGTAGCTTTATAATATGTTTTATTATTTGAGGCCATAGTTGTTCTTACAGTTATTGTCCAGAAATTACCTATTTTAACCTTCTAAATTTTAAAATATAAGTTATGGAGTAATTTTGCAAAATTTTTTATCTCCCCTGACCCTCCCCTCTTCTGCTTTAAAGCAAGACCAACAAAATAAAAACCAAAGAGAAACACAGACAGCTCTGGAAGTTCTATTGGAATTGTGTAAAACCAATAAAATGATTTAGGCAGAACTAAACTCTTTTAGTGTCTATCGAGGAAGGAACTTGTTTTTTAAATGAAAGATGCTTAATTTTCCGTATTTTGCTTAGTTAGTAATTTTATCAGGTCAGAGGTGGACATCACGCATCACTGTTTAAGCATCAATGATGCTCTAAGACAGAACTGTGTGACAGCAGCCTGCAAATGGCCAAATGTGGCCAAATGCTGCCAGAAAATGGCTCTTGAGTTAGGATGGGTTTTATGCTTTTAAAGGGTTGTAAACTAAACCAAAGAAGAATATGCAGTAGAAACCTATGTGGCCCACAAAGCTTAAAATATTTACCATCTGGCTCTTTACAGATAAAGTTTGCTGGGCGCACTGTGCTGCAAAGCACTAGCAAGCAAACAGCAGGCATGTGGAGTTCACATGTTAATTATCAGTCATAGTTTTCATTCACTTGCTACCTCTTCAGCACATTGACTGGAAAGGTTTTTGTTTGTTTAATGCATTTACGATAACCTTATGTGAGGATATGAGTGAATGCTTACAAGTTTCATTTCTTTCTTCCCTGGTTTTCTCCCAGCACTTCAAAATGTTTTTTTTAGACATCTAAAAAAGTGCCTTGAATGTGTATTGTGAAATTTAAAAAAAAAAATGTCTTATTTTTGAAAGATCATGTCTGCTTGTGGTAACATCTTACTTTGACCTATCTCCTGAAGTCAGGCTGGTAAGGTCAGCAACTGCCCATGCAGAAACATTTGAAGGACTCCAAGTAGAATCCCCAGGTTGGCCCCAATGCTCCAAACCCTAGTAATAATGCTGTTTTGTAGACATCTCTTAATAGATTAAGGTATTTCGTTAACCTTATGTGATCTGGCTTATTATCTGATTAACTCTTGTTAATCTAAAAATAAAAGCCAAAATGAGAAGCAACAAGCATTTATTTGGGATCAAAAAGAATTGCAATTCTGGCATCACAGAATTGCAATTCAGGCAGAAACCCAAATTGTGTCCCAATTACAGGGTGAAGGCAAGGGGTTTTTATGAGGAAAGGAAGGGAAATGATTACATGAATAGAAGTTAGAAATTTCTGTTGGTGCTAACAAATTGAATTATTCTTTAACTATACATGGCTGATTACTGATTCTATCTTCAGAAAGAGTTCATAATCATCAGTCCTTGTAGTCAGGATGTCTGCTTTACTGTTAGCTTTGCAAATAGTTGTTTGTAAGATAATGTTGATTTGTACCAGTCCAAAGGTTATTTTGCCCAGTTCAAACATTCCAAAGGTTCAAGGAGCAAGACGTGCAAAGTAGTTCCACTGGAATGACTGCTCTGGCTCTATTTTGAAATGGCTCCACATACGTCATTTTTCACACTCCCATGTATTGTCACTGGAGAAAGCCCAGACTTCCCTCGGAATGGGACATGGAGTGTGTGTCTAGAAGGCTAAATTGAGGAAGCAGTTCAGTGGCAGTTTCCGGGTTTCCTGAAGGAGATTGAAGACATTTGCCAGGTCTTGGGAGGAGACATGAGGCAGGGAGTGATGGCTGGAAAAAGAGAGACAGGATATACAAGTCACTGTCACTGATAATGTGGGTAGATTCTACATTGTGGGGAGACCCGAAAATTTCAAAGCAGGAGAGACTTAAGAAAGATGAGCCAGAAAAATGACACTGATTCTGCCTCTACTCCAAATGTTTGCATTGTTGCTGAAGAAAGGGCAGGCGAGGACCAAGTGAGACCTGATTTCATGTTTCAGCAGTCTAAGTCTCATGGGGTCGATCCAAACTAATGGGTTTCATTAGAGTGTCTCTCTGTCTTGGAAAATATGGTTGTTCCGGCATTGAATCCAGCCTTTTGAATAATCTGAAAGGAAAAACAACCAAAGTTAAGTCAAGCTCATAAGTTTACACTGAAATATGGAAGGTGTTTGCTAGAGGTTTCATATCTTTTTTTCTCCCCCCAAGTGTAGAATTATTCAGGAGTAGTGTAAAGCCCATCAGAGTTTGGTTAATAGAATTTACAGCAGGCAAGTCAGGCGAAGACCAAATTTCATGGAAAAACTTTTAAAGCAAAGTTGTTGGAAATTTAAATTTGATTTGAGTGTGACAGATCAACTACTGAGAAGTACTATAGTACCTCACTGTTAAATTCTATAGAAATCTGCCTAGAATTAATAGTGTTGTTTTTCTCTGTTGCAGTGGGGTACTGATTTTGAGTTTTGAGTCCAAGTATATACATTTTCCAGATGTAATCATTTTACCCAAGTAAATGAAAATATGGCTGTATCAAGGACTCAGAGCTATTACATTGAGAACATATCTAGCAGCAGTTTGGTGTTCTGTCAAGAATATTCTAGCAGCCGAACTCCTGCTTCAGGAAAGTATAGTTTCAAGAATCAAAGAGAAAACAATAAGATTAAAATAATGGAATATTTGTATACTTCTTAAAGTGAGCTGAGTATACAAATATTTCTTCTTACAGTGATGTTCAATGCCTGGCATGTGCTATGGGATGTGATGTGAGATGTTAATGCTAATAAGATATTTGCTCACTAGAATATCCTCATGGAAACCAGAGATCTTTCACTTGTGTATCTTTGTCATTTCTACCAGTTGCATCGGACATTTAAAGTTTTCTTCAGCAGGCAGGCTAGTTCAGTGAGTCCTGTGTGTGGGCCGAGCTGAGGCCTTAGGAGCTTCTTAGATGGGTGCTGTCATACCTCAAATCCTCTCTGAGGCAAAGCTTCATTCCTTTCCAAGTCACTAGAACATAGCCATACATGCTTATGAAGAATTGTACCTAAATTTCCTAGGAAAGGAGTATCTAGGCAATTTTTAAAGACTTAGTTTTTCTTTGGGGCTGTGTGAGCTACAGTGTCTGTCTTGTTCCTCACTAAGTATTTGGCTCCCAGCATAATGTCTTGTACACTGTAGATGCTCAATAAACATTTGCTGAGGAAATAAATGGACTATAAATTAGGTGTTTTGAGATAATGATCTTAGTTCTCACATTTAGCCACTGTACAATTATAATAATGGGGCCGACTTTCATTAATCAGTGACTGTACAAGGCACTGAATCAAGAACTTCCTCTATAATTTCATTTGATCTTCACGACAAACCATGAGGAGTGCATTAGTCAGCGTATGCTAGGGTACGCTGTGGTCACAACCCCACAGTTTCAGTGGTTTCACACAACAGGGCAAAGTCCACTGTAGTCTGAGCAACAGCACTCCATGAGGTGACTCACTGATCCAGTCTGCTCTAATCTCAGCAAGACTCTGCCATCTCGATCCAAGGCTGGGTCAGAGAGAGGCTGAGGCATCATGCATTGACTTTTTTCGTCCAAACCTGGCAGTGACATGTCATGAATCTGTTCACATTTCATTGGTTGGAAGTACTCACATAGCACCATCCAACTGCAGGGAGGCTGAGAAGTGCAGTGTTCTGTATACTGGAAAGGGGAGGAAAACCAGAAATTGGTCTATAATGATAGTGGCTATTGTAGGTCCATTTTATACAGTTATCCCCATGTTACAGATTATAAAACTGACGCCAACATGAATAGGTCACATGAATAGTTACACAGCTGACATATGGCAGAACATGACCTGGAACTAAGATTTGTTTGTTTTCAAAGCCCATACTCTTAACCATCATACAGTACTACCTTTATTAAGGAAATTAATTTTCTTCTAAAGAAAACGACCTTAATGAGGGGGAGAATAATAAAGTATTGGATTCGGGGTTTGGGAATCTGGTTTTATAGGATTGATTCCATCACTGACTTTCTTTTACATGTAGCTAAGCCACTTCTCTGGGCTAATTTCCTTATATGGGAATAATAATTACTTTGATAGTAATATAAAGTAATGCATAAAACAGCACCTAGAGAGGCATAAAGTACTGTAAAAAGGATGATGTTGTTACCACTGACACCAGGTTTATGCATTGGTCTTGTGCAGATTTTTCACATGTAACAAGCTTCAAGATTCTTAAAAGAAAACAAGTAAATCCTTTCAATAATTTTGGTATGTTGTTTTACTTACAAAAGAATATACTATATGGTACAATATAAAGCTTAACTTCATTGGTATAATCTTTCAGAGATTTCATTAGACTGAAATGATGTTAAGTTTCAACTAAATTTATTAACTTTTTAAAAACTTTTAAAAATTAAGTTTATTGGGGTAACGTTGGTTAATACAATTATATAATTTTCAAGTGTACATTATAATTTGATATCTGTATATTCTATTTTGTGTTTACCACCCAAAGTCCAGTTTTAAATTTATTAACTTTTACCTTCTAATCATCCTTCTCCCCACCTTTTTATTATATAAGTTTATCAAAACAATTCTTTTAAAAGTGAGTGTTCCAAAGAACATTTCTGGATAATGCAAATGGATAAGTCTGTAAATTCAGGAAACTCTTAATATTTTGCCATCCGTTTATGGTGACATGGAGTGGGTCAGAGCAGTTGCTTGTTGCCTGTGGCCTAATTAAGAAGAGCAGCCCTTTTCCTTTGCAGGTGTGGGAGATGAGGAAAACTTTTTTTGTCAAAATGTGTTAAATTCCCCGCCCCAGCTTACTGTCTCTCAAAACTTGGGATAATGTTGTAGTTCTCAGTCTTTGTCTCCTATTTTGAGTATTTCCCAAGCTTGATGCTCTGGCTCAATCATGCCAGAATGTGTGGCCCACTGGGGGCACCCTGATTTTCACATCAGTCCTGCCCCACGTTGCTTCAGTTGTGATTAATAGATTTTTACAATCTTTTGACTTCTTCCTGGCAGTGGTTCATGGTAGAATGAATAATCAGATTAGAAAAGAAAAAGTCTTTTGTGGAAATTTGAGGGCAAAATCTCCATTAATTAAAAAAAATACCCAGCATATTTTTCTCAGACCCCATCTTATAGACATGTTTATCCCTCATTGTTTAAATATAACCCTTCTTAACCAAGGGCAAGCATGCTATGCCTTTCTCCTTCTCTTCCATTTGGACATAATGCCTGTTATTGTTGACTGTTCTACAGTTGGATCACTTGAAAATGAGATTTCATTTGAGTAGAACGTTTTCATTACAGGATAATGGGCCTCTTTAATTTTGTACTTTTAAAGGGCCTTGGAAAACATTTACATTTACTCCTGATTTCCCCTTTTCAGAGTCCTACAGAGACAGGGAGGATACATTAGCAAATAGATCATCATGACACATCTCTTTATTGGTAAGCCATAAAAGATCAGTAAAAGGACATAGAACACAGGCATTTAGAGTATTAAAAGCCTTTGGCAAATTATACACGTGGTGGTTTTAACTGACCTTGGAAGTTATGTAAGTCTTTGTATATACTTTTATATCAGAATGTAGTCTATAAAAACGATAATCGTTTATTGAATTTAGAAAACAACTTCCCTTTGGCCTAGTTCAGCTGTTCAGGGTGGCGAGCAGTGAATTGACACTATCTTTTAGCTCTTGGAATTAACCACTCCGTGGCACCTCCTTTCTATTCCTGTTCTTTTCAGTCCATTTACATAATCACTTCTTGCAAAGATCTCCTAAAACTGTTTAAATTCCAGGTGGGTCAGTCTTTTGTGCATTTAGATTTCATTCAATTATTATACATTTCAAATATCCTTTCCCACCTTATTATTCTTTTTTCTATTGTTCTCTTTCCAATTCCTTCAGTTTCTTTTCCTGTACTTTGGGACAACCTATTTGATGCTGCCGAGAACCATAATTGATGAGAACAATGAGCCAAATTAGATTAAAAAATCTTACAGGGCAAAAAGGAGAAGGATATGTCCAGGGTTAGGTTGAGCCCATTTAAGTAGGCATTGATGGGGTGTGGCTCTCACTCTGGGTGGCCTGCAGGTTGTCCTTGTCTGTTTCTCATTCTTGGTTTTTTTTTTTTTTTTTTTTTAGCAGTAAACACAGTTGACGCAGGAGCTGGTCAAGGTAGGCCTTTCTTAGAAGCTGACATTTGAGCTGAAACCTGAAGGATGAGGTGGACCCAGCTGTGCTGAGAGGCAGGAAGAGAATTTCAGGCATGGAGAATGTTTCAGCATAAGCTAGGGGCTGGGAAGCTAGAGATAAATCTTACATAGTGCCTGTTCTCAAGGAACCGACAATTTGGTTGTCAAGCCTCTAAGCCTCATCTACTGTCTTCCTGCCTTCCTGAAACTGACATTTCCCTGTAACCTGTCCTTGCTTTCAACCTGAGAGTTGGCTCCAGATATCGTTAAAGGGGATTGTCTAACTGATTCCTCCAGCCACCTCCAGCTAGTGTCTGCAAGAGGCGCTAGTTCTGGTATGTTTGTTAAAAAGTAGTAACAAAAAACTAGTCAGGTTAATTTAGAATAGAGTCTCATAAAATGAGAATAATTTTTAGGCTGCAGTTTTCCATGTCAGATGAAAATGATACTGAGAAGTCAGCCCCAGTTTTACAATTAGATCAACCCTGAAGGGAAGCTGCTTACTACATGTGCTGCATTAGTCTTATTTTACATGGAATAATATTAACAGTATCCATAGGCTTATTTTCCTATATATGCATGTGACCACATAATCGTTCTCGCTAACATTAAGTTTTAAATGCTTTCATTTTAAAAATCAGCCTTTGGGGGGAATAATCAAAACCTAACAGAAGGGAAAATTAGGCTTATGACATTATCATACAAAAAAAGAGCACATTACCCTAAAGTGGAAAGAAAAACAGTAAAATAAAAATCTTGCCAACCGCATATGGTAAATAAAAAAGAATGATTGCTGCTATTACTAAAAACTAAAATCACCAACTCTAACTTGAGAAAATAAAGATTTTTCATGAAAAAGAAAGAGGTGGTGTGGTTGCATAACAAACAGGGAAGAGAGAGCCTTTAAAGGCAAAACAATTTCCTTAAGGCATTTTAATAAAAATAGATGACATAAACATAAGTCATTACTTTCTTTAATGAATGATATATTTGAAGCCATTATCTCAAGGATTCTGATTAGCGTATGAAAGCATCCATATTCAAGTGATATAAAATGATGCATTACATAATTAGGTTAAAATACTTCATAAAACCTTTGAGAAGGAAGACTCTCCAGCTATTTATGTTGGATAGAATATTCTAGAAGAATGTTACAAAGATCTCTCTAAAGTTGGGGAAAGCACTATTGGCTGTGCACATGTGGCATCAGTGAATGGCCACTGCTGTAAATGCTGGTTTTGGCCAGAGGAGTTGTATTGTCCAGGTATGGAAAAAATAATAAACCAATTGTTTCTCTGTGAGACTTGTCAATACTTTTCAGAGACAAAGACACATAGGACATAAAAGAAAGTCATCCCTTCTCTGTGAAGTGACCCAAGAATGCAAAAGTGGTGCTGATTCTAGGGGCATTATTTTCTCTGGGGTTTTGCTTTCTCTTATATGTATGTTGTTCCTGAGAACACTACTACGAAATTTGAGAAATTGTGTGAGACACCTTCTAAAAAGCTTGAAAGGAGCAGGGATGTGAAAAGACAAAGAGGAAAGTGTGAAGACTTCCTAAATGTCCCACTGACGTCTCACGTCTGTTCTCTTCTTCCCATCCCTTTGTGAAGTGATTCCAATAAGCGGAGGAAGTGGAGCTGATTGCAGAGATGCGTGGGGCCAGGCAAGGGGAGGAGCAGTAGGCATTTGGCTACTATAGACAAGAAGTAAGCATCAGGAAAGCTAGATAGAGTTGCAGCCTCCATTCACCTAAGCCCTTGACTCTGACGTGCTATGGCCTTGCACAGGCATCGCAGACGGTGAGGTTCAGGAAGGTGCCCAGCCACAGGCCAGAGTTTTCACCCAGGGTGCTCAGGAGAATATGGGAGAGGCCTCTTCTCCTTCCTCCTTCCTTCTTGGTCTGCATTGCCCTGACAGCCAACCTCAGGGCGCAGGGCAGTGCTATGAAACATGAACAAACAGGTGTTATTTATTATTGAAAGCAAAGGATCACAGAAACTTAAACACAATCTTTTAGACATTTGTTGTGCTTAAAGCACCTAAAATTTCCAGTGAAGAAGTTCTCACCCTGTTGATATCTAATTACCACTACTGAATTTGAGGTGATTTCATCATTTTATTAAATTGTGTTCTCAATTATATGACAACTGTCTTAGCCAACTCAGGCTGTCATAACAATATATCATAGACCAGGGGGCTTAAACAATAAAAATTTATTTTCTTACAGTGCTGGACATTGAAAGTCCAAGTGTAAGCATGGTGAGTTTCTGGTGAGGATTCTTCTTGGCTTGTACACTTCCACCTTCTTCCACTCTCATATGTGAGAGAGATGGAGAGAGAGAAGAGGGTGGAGAGGAGGAAAGAGAGGCAGAGAGAGAGGGAGCTCACAAGCTCCCTGGTGTCTCTTTTTATAAGAACATTAATCCCATCATTAGGGATATACCCTCATGACCTCATCTCACCCTTATTACCTTCCAAAGGCCCTATCTCCAAATACCATTACATTGTGGGTTAGGATTTCAACATATGAATTTTGGGTAAGCACAATTCAATCCATACCAACAACTTTTAAGCCAAAGTTCTTTTGTATGTATAAAAGCAATAAAATATATTTTTAGGATTAATAAATATGACATAAAATATCCTAGGTGAAATTATGAATTTTCTAGGATATTTCGGGTTTATTAAATATCAAACAAACAAAAAACAGTTATAAATCCCATGGGCTCTGCCCATAGACCTTTAGGTTGTAACCCTGGAGGCTATGTCACTACTGAGAGATGTGTGGGGACAAGTAGCAAGGCAACAACTCAGGAGCTGGGCAAGATTCTAGCTCCCGGGGAGGGAGTTACTATAGCAAAACAGTCCCACGGGAACTTTGAATGCATGAGAGTTTGTCTATACAGCAGAGTTGAACCCCTATCTGAATCCAGTACCCATTATTCACAAAGTATGTGTTATTAGTTTTCTTTTTCTATGGTAAATTAAAATTTCCCCTCAGATTTATCAAGATATAGTTGACATACAACATTGTATAAGTTAACATATACAATGTGTTGATTTGATATATTTTTATATATTGTGAAAGGATTACTACCAAAGCATTAGCTAGCATCTCCATCTTGTTGCATAATTATAATTTGTTTATGCGTGTGGTAAGAATATTTAAGATCTACCCTCTTTGCAACATTCAAGTATATGACACAGTATTATTAGCTATAATCACTGTGCTGTGCATTAGATCCCCAAAACTGGTTAATCTTATAACTAGAAGTTTGTACCCTTTGACTAACATCTCTCCACTTTCCCTACCCCCTAACCCCTGGTTACATCACTCTGGTCTTTGTTTCTCTGAGTTTGGCTCTTTTAGATTTCACACATAAGTAATATGATAGAGCATTTGTCTTTCTCTTTGTTACTTATTGGACTTAGCATACTGCCCTCAAGGTCCATTCAAGTTGTTGCAAATGGCCGGATTTCCTTATTTCTCATGGCTGAATAATATTTCATTGTGCATATATATCACATCTTCTTTATCCATTCATCTGTTCATAGACAGTTAGGTTGTTTCCATATCTTAGCTATTGTGAATAATGCTGCAATAAACATGGGATTGCAGATACCTCTATAAGATCCTAATTTCAGTTCCTCTGGGTATACACCCAGAAGTGGGATTGCTGGATCATACGATAGTTTTATTTTTAATTTTTTGAAGAACCTCCATACTGTTTTCCATAGTGGATGTATCAACTTGTATTTCTACTGATGGTACATTAAGGTTCCCTTTTCTCCACATCCTCCTCAACACTTGTTATCTCTTGTATTTTTGATGATATCCATCCTAACTGGTGTGAGGTGATATTTCATTATGGTTTTGATTTGCATTTTTCTGATGTTTAGTGATATCGTGTACTTTTTCATATACTTGTTAGTCGTCTGGATGTCTTTTTTGGAAAACTGTCTATTCAGTTGCTCTGCCCATTTTTTAATCAGATTATTTGTTTTTCGGCTATTGAGTTATATGAATTCTTTATCAGATATGATTTGCAAATATTTTCTCCCATTTTGTAAGTTTCCTTTTCATTTTGTTGATGGTTTTCTTTGCCTTGCAGAAGCTTTTTAGTTTGATGTTGTTTCATTTATTTATTTTTGCTTTTGTTGCTTGTGTTTTTGGTGTTGTATCTGGGAAGTTGCTGCCAAGACCAATGTTAAGGAGTTTTTCTCTCTATGTTTTCTTCAAGAAGTTTTATGGTTTTACCTCTTAATTTAAAGTCTTTAAGCCATTTCTAGTTCACTTTTGTGAGTGGTAGGATTGGGGTCCAGTTTAATTCTTCCTAATATGGTTATTCACTTTTTCCAACATCGTTTATTGATGAGACAATCCTTTCCCCATTGTGTGTGCTTGGTGCCTTTGTCAAATATTAGCTGACTGTATGCGCATGGGTTTATTTTTGTACTCTTGATTCTGTTCCATCGGTTTATGTGTCTATGTTTATGCTAGTACCATACTGTTTTGATTACTATAGCTGTGTAGTATAGTTTGAAATCAGGAATCGTGATGCCTCCAGCTTTGTTCTTTCTCAGGATTACTTTGACTGTTTAGGATCTTTTGTGGCTCCTGGTTTTATACAAATTTTTGGATAGCTTTTTCTATTTCTGTGAAAAATGCCATTGGAGTTTTGATAGGGATTGCATTGAATCTATAGATGGCTTTGGATAATAGGGACATTTTAACAACATAAAATTTTCTGATATGTGAGCATGGGATATCTTTCCATTTGTATCTTCTCCAATTTCTTTCATCAGTGTCTTTTAGTTTTCAGCATATAGCTCTTTCACCTCCTTGGTTAAATTTATTTTTAAGTGTTTTATTGTTTTTGATACTATTGTGAATGGGATTGTTTTCTTTAATTCTTTTTTCAGATACTTTGTTGTTAGTATATAAAAACACATCTGTTTTCTATATGTTGATTTTATATCCTGCAACTTTACTGAATTCGCTGATTAGTTCTAACAGTTTTTGGTGGTGTTAGGATTTTCTATGTACAAGATTATGTCATCTGCAAACAAAGACAATTTTACTTCTTCCTTTGCTATTTGGATACCTTTTATTTCTTTTTCTTGCCTGATTGCTCTGGCTAGGACTTTTAGTACTATGTTGAATAGGAGTCAGGAGAGTAGGCACCCTTTTTTGTTCTTGACCTTAAAAGACAAGCTTTCGACCTTTCACCATTGAGTATGGGTTTCTCATATATCTTTATTATGTTGAGGTATGTTCCTCTTATACTCAATTTGTTAGGTGTTATTCTCACCAAAAGATGTATTTTGTCAAATGCTCTTTCTGCATCTTCTGAGATGATTTTTGAAAAACCTTTAATTATATTAATGTGATGTATCACCTTGATTGTTTTGTGTGTTGAACTGTCCTTGCATCTTAGGGATAAATTCCACTTGATCATGGTGTATATTAATTTTCTAAGGCTGCCACAACAAATTACCGCAAACTGAATGACTTAAAACAACAGAAATGTATTCTCATAAACCTGGAGTTTAGAAGTCTGAAATTTGTAAGTCTGAAAGGTGCCAGCAAGGCCATGCTCCCTCTGAAACCTGTAGGGGGGAGTTCGTCCTTCTCTCTTCTTAGCTTTTGGTGGTGGCTTTTGATTTTTGGCCTTTCTTGGCTTGCAGCTGCATCTCTCCAATCTCTGTCTCTGTCATCATGTACTCCCTGTGTCTTCATATCATCTTCATATAAGGCCTCCAGCCATATTGGATTAGGACTCACCCTACTCCAGTATGACCTCATCACATTTTCAAAGACTCCATTTCCAAATAAGGCCACATTATTGGGTACCTGGAGTTAGGATATCAACATTTATTTCAAGGGGACACAATTCTCCCTATAAAGGTATGTTAGAACATTTTCCATCTTTGGTGTGGATAGAAGTAGTATGTTTGTCAAGCTATAGGGTGAAACTAGAAAGGAATGGATTACAAAAATCTTCCAGTTACTTGTATATTAAACATCGGCAATTTTCCTGTCCTAGAGATTCCACAACATAATTAGTATGGATATATGAATGAGCTGGTAAAGATCCCTCAGTTCAGCAATGATAATCAAGTATTCTCTGGTCCAGAAGTACCCCACTGGGAAATTTTTAAAAGTTATATTTTTACTAGCCCCAAACTCCTCTTTTAAAAAAGCTCTCAGCAGAATGCATAGTCACTCTGCTTAGGTTGACAGCAAAATAATGGGGAGAATTTTCTTAGCACTACTGAAATATGGGTAGTTCAGCTTTTTAGTTGAAGTTTTTTACATTAAAGGATGTTGCCATATAAAATATAGAGACATCTAGCACCAATTCTTGTATGTAGTCAGTGATTAAGAACAGAAGTATTTGAATGTACTCTCCAAAATGCAGTGATATGCAGTGATAAAAACACAAAGAAAAGGTATTCCAAATGTTACCCTTATTCCTGGCAAATGCTTTTTTGATACTTCTCTTAAATGCTTTGCCATTTGGTTTGGAGAAATTTTCAAGCATCTTTGCCACCTCATTACCGACTATTTCCAAGGCTTTTGAGGAGCTGCCATATACAGCAGATCTACAGTTGAGGAGAAAGCACCTGTTTTATATAGTTATATTTTGCTTGTTAAGAATGGGACCATAAAGTGGGCCATTTAAAAATTTAAGATGCTTACCAGTAATTTTCAAGGTAGATGTGTTATGTGACTTTTGATTATGTTTAGTTTCATAATCATAAGGTCATAACTATGACAGGTTTCATTTGCAAAAAATATGAAAATGAATGACTTCTCTTTCTTCAAGAATTTTTTTTTTTTGTACTTTATTGCCTGAATCTTTGTAGTGGTAATGAGCATTAGAACCATTATATAAACTTGCAGGTGTGAAATGCCGCTTTGAAATAAATATAGTAAGAAAATATCTTTCATTATTTGACAATTCAAGCCATAATAGGTGTAATAATATACAGCAAAACATTTCTTCCCATTATTCCATAAAAACTGTAAGAGAACATCTGGATAAGCTTATAGAAGAAGGAAAAAAACACAGACTTCCCTCTCCTGACTTACCCACAAATTTTAGTGTCTTAGAAATAGTACAAAGCAATTTAAGACTTCACAATGTTTACTTAATCTGAGAAGAACTTTGTTAAACAAAGCCAAATCCAGCAGTATTAAAGAAAATGCCTTTATGTGGCTCGTGATCAATAGAAGACAATTTTTATCTTTATACTACAGGTTTCCTCAGCCTTTGAAAGTTTATTAAAAGAGATGAAGGGAGAAATTTTGCTTTGGCATTTTCAAGCTCAGCGTATTTTAGGTACCAAGTAACACCGACTCTGCAACAGGAATTGTTTTAGCGAATTTTTTTTTCTTTCAACAGAGCTTTCTTATTGATTGATTTCTGAGAATCACAATTATGAGCTGAATCTTGGCAGTTTATTATGCAGTTTATTAGGACTTCCTTTTTACTTTAGAGAGTTAAACAGTGTGCTTTTAAAAATATATACTTAGGTTGAAACAACAATGAGATACTACTGCACACCTGTTAAAGTAGATGAAATCTAAAGCACTGACAACACCAAATGCTGGTGAGGATGTGGAGCAACGGGAGCTCTCATTCATTGCTGGTGGAAATGCAAAATGAAACAGCCACTTTGGAAGACAGGTTTCAGTTTCTTACAAAGCTGAACATATTCTCACCATATGATACAGCAATCATGCTCCTAGGCATTTACTTAAGTGAACTGACAACTATCTGTACACAAAAACCTGCACACAAATATTTATAGTGTTTTTTTCATAACTGCCCCAAATTAGAAACAATCAAAATACCTTTCAGTAATGAATGGATGAACAAACTGTGGTACATCCTTACCATGGAATATTAGTGATACAAAAAAATGAGCTAATGATGGCTATATGTCATTATACATTTGTCAAAACCCAGTGAACCCTAATGTTAAAGTATGAACTTTAGTTAATGATGATGTATCAATATTGGTTAAATTATAACAAATATACCACACTCATACAATTTTTAAACAATAGGGGAAACTATATGTGTGGGCAGAGGCAGTGTGTGGAAACCCTCTGGACTTTTTGATCCATTGTTCTGTAAACCTAAGACTGCTCTAGAAAAAGTTTATTAATTAAAAAAAAAAAAATCTATCAAGCTGTGAAAATGCATATTGCTAAGTAAAAGAAGCCAGTCTGAAAAAGCTACATACTGTATGATTCCAAATATATGACTTTCTCGAGAAAGTAAAACTCGAGACAGTGAAAAGACCAGTGGGTTGTGGTACAGAAGAATGAACAGGCAGAACATACAGGACTCTTAGGGATTTTTCAAAAAACAATGAATCTATTCTGTATGATGCTGTAGTGGCGGATATATGTCATTATGCATTTGGCAGAACCCATAGAGCTGTATACTATAAGGAGTGAATCCTAATGTAAAGTATAGTCTTTAGTTTATAAGAAAGTATCCATATTGGTTTCTCAATTGTGAAGAATGCACCACAGCAATGCAAGATGATAATAATAGGGCAAACTGAAGTGGGTGGCTGGGAATATCTGGGAACTCTATACTTCCTGCTCAATTTTTCTATAAACCTAAAACTTCTCTGAGCAATAAAGTCTGTTAAGTTTTTTTTAAAGCCGCAAAAAACTATAGGAAGTTAAAATTTCAGTGTCCATAAATAAAGTTTTATTGGAACAGGTACGCATACATACGCACTTAGGGAACTTTGGCAGCATACCTTTTCTGGCATTTTAACCACGGCTGCTGTAACCGGGTGTGTAGGATGGAGGCTGGGGAGCCAGTGACTGCCACTGGGCCCCTGTCAGCTAGATGAGAGAGGTCCTTCCAGTTGGGCGTTTGCCAACTGTGGTGGCTTCCGCTGCACTAGTTCTATTTTGAAATCTTCAAGAGGTTTCAGTCCCCAGCCCCGCAAGACCCTTCCTATCCATACACAATTTTGATTCCACGCCTGACTTACTGGGCAGCTCAGTTTCTCGTCTGTAAAATAGGAGCCATTGTGCTTACTCTTTCTCTTCGGTTTCTTCTAATTCAATTTGTCATACCCCACAGGGATGTTGTGAGGAGAATGATAATTAGAAACATAGGTTAACTTACTGGATAAAATTGAGTTCGGAAAAGAGAAGCCTGATAGAGATGGAGCTGATGTAAAATCAGATTAGTTGCATTTTGAGGGATAGATATTTTTGCAGCTGGAAGGGGTCATAATTGATCATTTGACTCAGTTTTATGCTAGCAGGCAGGGGCTGACCAAGTTCTTAAGTCTCCAGGCTTAGCAGTGTGTATAATATAGTGGAAAGGTCTCGGCTATGAAGGCACAGAAACCTGAGTTTGAATCTCACATGCCCGTCCCTGGGCAGCTGAGCGGCCGTAGGCAGGAACTCAGCCTCTTTGAAGCTCAGTTTTCTTATCTGTAAAATGGGAATGAACGGCCACATCTACATTATAATTAGCTGATTAAAGCAGACGACATGTACAGAGTGCCCTCTATAGGGTTTGGCATCAGGCAGGCTGCACTGTCTACACTGTTTAATTTTCAGTAGAATGAAATGCGTTTCATTCTTTCCTTCTTGAAGGTCACAGAAGAGTCAACTGCCCTCCAATCTGTTCTAGCTTTGTCCCTCCTCAGGTGGTCAGGAAAGCATTTTTTAATGCCATACTAAACCTTCTCTGTTTTCAATTTAAGTCTCCTTTCATTTGTCCTATATTCTCTGGACACACTCTCAAAAGCCTTCATAATTGGTAATTAAACCACTTCTTGATTTCCTCCAGGTTAAATAACCCCAATTGCTCTGACCTATTCTAATAGGAGCTGTTAAACATTCCTTTGAAAATGTTCCTTACCTCTCTGCAGCCTTTCCTCAGTCTTTTAGAAATATGCTGATCCAAATAGAAGGTGTGCTTTCCTAGGGGACTGACACACACAGAGTGTGCCAGAAAGGTCACTCCCAGAGCCTTGGCTTGTCTTGCTCATTTTATTTTGTGTTTTTGTGTTCTTTTTTCCCCTCCATATTATTGACTTTTATTTTGACCTTTTCTTTGTCCTGCTTCCCGCTCCACTCCCCTCCCCCACCCCCCCATCCCCCCCAAAAATTGTTGCTTAATGGCTACGACTGAGAGCTCTGGAACGTGACTTCCTGGGTTTGAGTCCCACCTCTGTTACTTATCAACTGTGTCTTTGCTCAAATTATTTAACTTTTCTGGAATTCAGTTTCCTCATCTATAAAATGTGATGAATGTGGTTATCTACTGCAAAGATTTAAGTATTTAAAGTATTAAGTATTTAATACTAAACTATTAAGTATTTAACATGTTGATTATATATATATATAATCTTTCTCAGAACAACATGGTTACAGAGAGAGTACAAATATTAGCTATTTTTAACTTTTTGGTTTGAAATCATGTAGACTTATGAGAATTTGAAAAATAGTGCAGAAAGTTCCCATGTGCCCTTCCCCCAGCTCCCTCCAATGAAAATATCTTCCTTAATTATAACACTTTATCAAAACCAGGAAATCAATACTGGTATAACACTATTAACTGAACTACAGAGCTTATTCAGATTTCACCAGGTTTTATGCTTTCTTTTGTATGTTTATGTGTATCGTGTATAGCTCTATGAAATTCTAGTACATGTCTAGATCCATGTAACCACCACCACAGGCTGGATACAGAATTGTCCCATTTTCACAAAGACTGTCCCTTTACAGTCACGCCCTTCCTCAATCCCTGCCCTCTGGCAACCACTAATTTGTTTTCCATCATTTTTTGAGAATGTCATACAAGTGGAATCATACCTTTTGAGACTGGTCTTTTTCATTCAGTGTAATGACCTTGAAATCTATCCAAGTCGTTCGTGTATCAGTCTTTCCTTCCTTCCACCTTCTTTCCTTCCTTTCTTTTTTATTACAGATTAGTATTACATTGTATGGGTGTACCACCATTTGTTTATCCATTTATGCCTTGGGTTGTTCTCAATTTTTGGCTATTGGCTATTATAAATAAAGCTGCTATGAAAATTAACATACCTTTTGTATGAGCATGTTTTTATTTCTCAAGAATAAATACTGAAACTGTGATTCCTGAGTCATACTTTAAGTGTACGCTTACCTTTAAAAAAAACTGCTAAACTGTTTTCTCTAGTGGCTGTACCACTTTACATTTCTACCAAGAATATATGAGAAATTCAGTTTCTCTGCATCCTTGTCAGAACTTGGCGTTATCACTATTTTTTAATTTTGCCATTCTAATAGATGTGAAGTGGCATCTTGTTATGTCTTTAATTTGTATTTCCCTAATGGCTAATGACATTGAACATCTCTTAATGTACTTATTTACTGTTCATATATTCTCTTTGGTGAAGGTCTGTTTGAGTCTTTTGCCCATTTCAAAAACTGGATTCTTTGTTTTCTTACTATTGAGTTTAGAAAGTTATATATTTAGAATACACGCCCTTTGTCAGATATGTGATTTGCAGATCATTTCTCCTTTCTTGGGGCTTGTCTTTTTATCTTCATATGATATTTTGCAGAGCAAAAGTTTTTAATTCATTTAACTTTTTCTCTTATTGTTAATGTTCTTGGTGTTATGTCTAAGATTTCCTTAATAACACTATGCTTTAGTTTCTTCATGTATAAAATGGGGATGATCGCATCTAGTTCATCAATTTTCTTTCTGTTTAAACACAGTATATGTGAAGTTCTTAGCATTAAACTTGGTACCCCAAATCAGCGAATTCTGCTTCATATCTTTCCTTCCTCCTTAATAGACTATGAGGTTTGATATCTTTTGGAGCCAGAGACAGTGTTATGTGTTAAAACAAACCATTTCGCTTTCTTTCTGATCACTGGGGAGACTATATTTACCAGCCCCTTTCCAGCTAAGTAGGGTCATGTGACTAGTTCCGGCCACTGGAGTGTGAGCAAAACCAACATGTGTCACTTCCAGGCTGTGAGGTTAAGGATCTGATTTGACACCCCTGAGTGCTCCTCTGCTTCTGCTAGCTGCATACCAGTACTATACTGAAGCAAGAAGATAGTAGCTGCCTGATTCCCTGAGTCACCATTTGGAGCAGAGTGCCTTCCATCAACTATGTTAGATAGTAATTCAAAAGAGAACTCAACTTTTGTTGAAATTTTGGGAGATGGCTTAAAGCACTTAATGTTAATTACTCCAGTTAATATACTGTTGGATGCTTAAAAACTTAACATTATTTTAAATATTTGTTATATTCTAAATACTTTATTGTTTATATGAGCTATGAGAAATACATTATAAAGCATGCAAGCAATTCAATAGGAGGCTATAGCATGAGGAAATCTTCATTTGTGGTGAATAAAAGAATTCTTTTTCAAACAAGAATATTTTTATGGCTTTTGTGTATTTGTGGTTTTTATGTATGTTTTGTGTATAGATAGTATAGATGTAATTCCGAAGCATCAGAAAGCAGGTCCTTTATCCAGGTAGAAGTGATGATAATGGTCTTGTTAAGATAAGGGCCATCAGGAACCAGAGTGGCCTCTATGGAGCATTGACATTGTTGAGGGGGCAGTTCCAACAGTCCAGGTGAGGGTGGGTGTATTCTACCACTGGGAGAGTAATGCTGGGCACTGAAAAAAGACAATGGGTCTTTAACACTTAATTAACTACACCATCTCTCACTGTGAAACAGAAGAAGATTCTTGTGTTCAATGGGGTGACTGTCTAGCCTTCAGATCCACTTGCTCCAATGGCCTCCTAGACCTGGGTTTGAGTGGAGGCCCCTTCTTAGGCATAGGTTCAGTATATGGTCCATTAATAAAGATGACGGGTCAGCTCACCATTGAAGGGGAGCAGATATCCATTACCTTCAGTGGATGGATCAAAAGACCCTTTTTAGCTTAGACGTTTCCCTCTGGAAGGATTTATATGTTCGTTATCATTTAGTTCTAAGGAGTTTTTATTTATGAAGTATTTAAAAGTTTATTGGTTAATATCCAAATGCCTAGGGATTTTCTAATGCTTTCTGTTATTGATTTCTGTCTTAATTTTACTGTGATTAGTGAATCCACTCAATGTAATTTCAATTTTTACAGATTTGTTGAGACATGCTTTTCGGCCCAGCATGTAGTCAATTGTTATAAATATTCTGTTTACTCCTGAAAATGATGCATATTCTACAGTTGTTGGGTATAGTGTTTAAGGGTGTTAATAGTATTATTCAATTAAAAAAAAATGTTTCAGACCAACTTTATGCTGCTTATAATAGATAATTCTTAAATTAAGGATATTAAGAGGTTAAAAGTACAAGGATAGAAAAATGGATTTTTTAAAAATCTTATTGTGATTATGGATTATTGCTTATGATTATTTCACTCTTTAGTTCCTTCACTTTTTGCTTTATATATTTTGAGGCCATATCATTATATACATACAAAATACAGAATTTTTATATTAGTTTGATGACAATGGTTTTTTCCTCATAGTCTACTTTGTCTTACAGCTTTCTTTTTGTTAGTGTTGCATAGTATATCTTTTTTAAAAGTGATATTACTGTCAAACATTCTGTATCTTTATGTTTAAAATAGTCTCTTGAAAGCAGCTTAATTAAATTTTCTGTGTCTTTCGTTTGCCAGTCTTTGTCTTTTAACTGGATCATTTAGTGTGTCCTTAATGAAATCTATTTGGGTTTCAATCTACCATCTTACTCTCTGATTTCTATTTGTCCCACTGTTCTTATTCATTTTTCTCTCCTTTCTTGCCTCATTCTTAATTAAATATTTTAAAACTTAAAATTTTTTTCCCTCCTTTTCTATTGGCTTGTTAGTTATACATTCTTTAGTGGTTACTAGAAAGGGTACAACATTCATGTTTGACTTATTAAAGACAGATACAAATTAGTACTTTTACCATTTCCTGGAGCATGCAAGGACCTTAGGAAACTTTGGTTCTACTTACACCCCTCCCAAACTTATATGCTACTATTTTTATGTATTTTGAATAGCTCCAAGAACATAGATAATAGTGAAATATAGTAAAATCAAAAGGAAGTGATGAATCTGGAATCTTTAATGTTTTTTGTTTTTAAGTTTTAAGTGTAATTTAAATTTATATAATTTATTTTGAATAATGGTTGTATTTAACAACCAGCTTGCAAAATTCTTGAACATTTAATAATTCTCTCTTATGAGCCAATATGAACTGGCTCAAGTACACCACTGAGTGAGGTCATGTCTTAGAATGGTAGCCAAATATAATAAAGATAATCCTTGGAATTACAAACATTTCAGCATCCAAACATAGATATTTAAGATTCCTAAACAATAAAACAACCACCATGTTTTGTCAAGTTCAACAAACAGGGGCACATTTTTACTGATGACCTTGATGAAGGAATTGAGGAGTTTGTAAAGGTGTAACAATGAAGTACCTGTGTGGTGGAAATACTATCTAATGGTGCGCTAAGGCATAGTTCTTCCAAACACTGTATTTAGTGGTGGTCATGATATCGGCCACATTGGATTATTTACTTAATGAGAGTATTGACTATATATCAGGACATAATTTATTGTTTTGTTGTCTAGACCTAAGAAAATGATGAAGATAATTGCTGATTGAACTTAATAGTGTCTCCTGTCTGTAGCATTACATCATAAATAGGACAAAAAATTGAGGAAATATTCTTCTAATATTAAAGAAACTGATTCAGCAAAAAAAATAAAAAATCACTCGCTATCGTTAATGAATGATGTATTTTCTTACTCTTAATGTAAAATGAAATCTCAACAAACATTCATGTTGGAACTATATTCATTGGTCAATTGCAACTATAGGTTAATAGGTAAGAATGTTTGGCAAAAATTAATGAAAGAATTGGCTATATGGGAGTTATGATAAAGAATAGTGTATATTTTATTTTTTTGTAAATTATATACTGATCTGTATCTACCAAATTTAAAATTAACTATGTGCAAGATATAGATATCCGTGCAATATTTTTTTTGGAAAGCTGGTTGTTAAACATTTGTCAGCACACCATTGACATCACTCCTCCAAAACTGCAGTAAAAAGTGTTGTTATTGTATCTACTGACTTCCTTAAGAATCCTAGGATGAAATTTAACAGATGTTACTGACTTAACTACAGCAATTGCTTCCTTATACATTTCTTTAGTCTACTAGAGTTTTCCTAGAACTTGGAATAGTTGTCGCTTTATCACCTCTGTCAAAACTACCAAGTGTTCAAGGTTTTCACAGTATTTTTACAACTTTTTAAAAATAGTATTGAGGTTGTCTGCTTATCTATTCAGAATACAAAATAAATAAAAGATTTTTGTTACTGTCATCATCTTCTAAGCTTTAATTCCCAGACTTCTTCTGAAAGATTTTGGGTGTGGGAACATCTCCCAGTCCCCATGTGAGGACCTTCGCTACTTCTGGTGGCCGTACTTGAAACTGAGAAGAAGCATCCGACAATAGCTTTAAGTCAGTTGCTACCTACCAGGGTGTTGATGCTCTCTTTTTTGCCCAATACCCAGAACTCAGGATATCTTAATGATAAAATCTAATATTTTAAATGAAAGATTATTGTTTGTAGTAGTAGGAAGTCTTCTTTACTATATAATAATAGTGATCATTTAATGAGTGCTCATTTACCAGATGCTGTATTTTGCACTTTCAACCTCCTGATTAACCTCCTTAGGTAGGTCTATCTATCTATCTATCTATCTATCTATCTATCTATCATCTATCTATCATCTATCTATCTATCTATCTATCTATCTATCTATCTATCTATCTGTCTGTCTGTCTGTATATCTAATGGTGACATTGGTTAACGGAATTCAATGGTTTGAGGTACACAATTCAACAGCAAGGCATATATATATTGCATTGTGCCCATACTTAGATTTATTTCGGTCTCCACATATTTGACCTCTTTTACCCCATCTACCTCCTCTCTCCCCCCTACCCTCTGGTAACCACTAGCCTACTGTCCATGTCCATGATTATCCTCATTTTAGCAATAAGAAAACTGATATTTAGCCTAGAGGTTATTATGCTGAGCGAAATAAGTCAGATAGAGAAAGATAAATACCATATGATTTCACTTATATGCGGAATCTAATGAACAAAAAGAACAAACTAATCAAAAACAGACACAAATGTAGTGGACAATTTGGTGACGGACAGAGGGGATGGAGGTTTGGGGTACTGGGAGAATGAGGTGAAGGGTTAAAGAAGTACAAACTAGTAGTTGATAGATGGTCATGGGGGTGGGGAGCACGGCACAGGGAATGCAGTTAGCATTAATATATCGGCAAGGTGGAAAACTAGAGGAGAGAAGGAGCAGTTAGGGGGATCGTTTTACAAACTATATAAATATCTAACCAATGTGCTATATACTTGAAACTAATTAAAATAAATAATTTTTTTTTTTAAAAGGATAACTTGCCCAAGGTTTCAAGTGTCCAGACTGAGATATGAACCCAAGTTGATCTGTGGCCATAACCACTATATTATTCTGTAACTTGTCAATAGGTCTGCTGTTTCTCCTTTGTTTCTCAAGTAACCTCACTGACCTTTGCTTCCCTTTCAATTGTCAGAATTTAGTCAGTACTTCTTGAAATTTAAAGTCTGAGGACATAGCCATTTTGTTATTGTGATATAAATGCATAAATGATTTGAAATGTTTTTTTGAAGAAGGAACTTGAGACTCTGAATAGACTCCTCCTTTTCCCTCACCCCACATGAAAAGGATCTCCAAGTCCATATTGCATGCCTAGATACTTCTTAAACCTGTCCCTCGTCTGGCACCAGCTCTCCTTGGTGCAGGCCCCCAGTCCTCAGTTGGGTAACTGCTGGAGCCTTCTGGTTGGTTGCACATTTTGAGTCTTCACCTCTCCAGCCCAGCTTCATCATGCCACAACATCAAGCATTTTAAAACACAAATATGACCATTTCAGTTTCTAACTTAAATTCCTCTAGTGGCTCTGTTGCCTTTAGGACATGATTCCTTCACTTGGAGGTCCCCAGTCTTCTCTATCACCTCACCTGCTTCCATTTTTCCATAGGCATCTGAAATTCCAGCCATGTTGAGTTCTTCACAGGTCCCAAACGCTGCCATCCTTTCTCATTCTGTGCTTTTCCATGGGTCTCCCTGCCTAGAATGTTATTTTCCTATCTCCCATTTCTTCCCTCACCTGCCTTTCAGGTATGAGTCCTATTAGCCTAATCTGATTAGATGCTCTTTCCTTCTGCTCCCATAGCACCCTGTGCATGTCTTCTCATATCCCATGGCCTTTTGCATTGTGGATGGGTGGAAGAGATAATCTATGAGCTCCCTGAGCGCAGGAACTGTAGCCCCATCGTAGAACTTGACACTTTGGAGGCACTCAGTACATTTCTGTTGGATGAATGAGAGCCGAAGAAGGATTTGCCTGTTGAATCATCTGACCTCTTCTCCATTAAAATTTTTCTCTTCTTCCTTTCTTTTGAGGTAAAAAGTTCAGTGTGGAAGAAAATGGATGTTGGTGATAATCACAATATGTAAATCTAGCAGGAAGGAAAATTTGAAGAGATTACAGATGCAGCTATGCTAGGAAAAAGCGCTAGCTAAGAACTTGGGCCAGTCAGTCTACCTCTCTGGGCTGTGGTTTCTAGGAGAATGGGAATTTGGATGCCACAATCGCTAAGGTTCTTTTAGGTCTATGAATACCAACCTTACAGTCACACTTGATAACCCTTTGTATTATAGTTTCTTTTTGGCATATGTTGGCCAGGAGATAGAACTTCCCGAAAGATCTGGAATCTGATTATTTCGTCATCATGATAGCTAGTACAAATCTCATTTTAAGCCCATAGGAATATGATGACTTTTATTGAGTTCCTCTTTTAAAAGTATATCTATTCTTCCTTCAAATTGTTAAACAAATGACATGTTAACATAAATTAGTAGAATTTTATTTTTTAATACCCTAGCATGTCAAAGTATATACATTAAAATGAATGCAAAATAATTCAGTGAAGATACTTTGGAAGGGTATTCCCATGAGACCGCCATTGCTTAAAATAGTTTTGAACTTGTTCAGAATTATCCTCAAGCATTTGCACATTCTTTTTCCTAACATTGGAAAAACATTTCCTAACATTGTCTTTGTAGGACAGATTTTGAACAAAGTGGATGATTGAACTGTATCATTTTTTCACTTATTTATTTATTAGTCTACTTACTCTGCTTAGGAAAGTAATATATGTTCATTTGGGGAGCATAGAATAAAAAAGAAAATTAACATAGTCTATATTCCAGTGAAACACGAATCAGTTCTTGGACGAAAACACGAAAAATTGGGAGTTTTAGAGC
>NW_011888789.1:15844602-15856065 GCF_000151845.1 Pteropus vampyrus
AATGGATGTTGGTGATAATCACAATATGTAAATCTAGCAGGAAGGAAAATTTGAAGAGATTACAGATGCAGCTATGCTAGGAAAAAGCGCTAGCTAAGAACTTGGGCCAGTCAGTCTACCTCTCTGGGCTGTGGTTTCTAGGAGAATGGGAATTTGGATGCCACAATCGCTAAGGTTCTTTTAGGTCTATGAATACCAACCTTACAGTCACACTTGATAACCCTTTGTATTATAGTTTCTTTTTGGCATATGTTGGCCAGGAGATAGAACTTCCCGAAAGATCTGGAATCTGATTATTTCGTCATCATGATAGCTAGTACAAATCTCATTTTAAGCCCATAGGAATATGATGACTTTTATTGAGTTCCTCTTTTAAAAGTATATCTATTCTTCCTTCAAATTGTTAAACAAATGACATGTTAACATAAATTAGTAGAATTTTATTTTTTAATACCCTAGCATGTCAAAGTATATACATTAAAATGAATGCAAAATAATTCAGTGAAGATACTTTGGAAGGGTATTCCCATGAGACCGCCATTGCTTAAAATAGTTTTGAACTTGTTCAGAATTATCCTCAAGCATTTGCACATTCTTTTTCCTAACATTGGAAAAACATTTCCTAACATTGTCTTTGTAGGACAGATTTTGAACAAAGTGGATGATTGAACTGTATCATTTTTTCACTTATTTATTTATTAGTCTACTTACTCTGCTTAGGAAAGTAATATATGTTCATTTGGGGAGCATAGAATAAAAAAGAAAATTAACATAGTCTATATTCCAGTGAAACACGAATCAGTTCTTGGACGAAAACACGAAAAATTGGGAGTTTTAGAGCCTGAAAGTGATAGGAAGTTCAGAATTGCCTCTTACATTGCCATTCATTAAATATTTTTTAAAACATGATTTTTAGTGGCTACGTGTTATTTCACCATACGTATCCATAGTGTATTGACCACTTTCCTATTGTCTTCTTAATGTAGCATACAGATGGGTCTATTTGGCTATACCCTCAATGATAAAAATATTATAATTAAAATATATTTGTCAATTTGATAAGTTAAACTGTTTCTTCAAAGTGGAATTTTTGTTATTAGCAAGATTGAAATTATTCATATATTCTCTGTTTCCTTAAATGTTCTTTTGCTCAGGTTCTGCTTTATTTGATATAAATGTTGCCATCCAAATTTTTTGTTTATTTGTGTCTTCTAGATACGTTTGCCTTTTCTTTTATTTTAGATGAGTGAATCATTTGGTTTAGGCCTGTCTTACAAACAGCATATAATTAGTTGTTGAGAATCTTTGTTTTTGTTGGGGATGTTTAACCCATTCACATTTATTGTCATATTTGATAAGTTCTATAAATCAAAAAAATCATTCTCTATGATTTTGTTATATGAATTATTATTTTTGTTTTTTTTCTAGTGATTTAAAAGGAACACATCCAGTTTTTATTCTGTTGTTGCTAATTTTGTAGTTTTTAAAAGCAAAATTGGTTTATCTGTTTGACTCAAATTACTTTTATATAAAAAAACAGTGTTTTACAGTAAGGTCAGCTTAATGAGTCTTTCTCTACCAATTTGACTCTTTGGTTCAAGACTAATTTAAAATAAAGATAACAATAAAAAACGTCTTTATCTAGGCCCTTTTTCTCTGTTATGTACCCTGACTTCCTTGTCACCCCTCACTATGTCTTTAACGTAAGGAGTGGAGAGCCAGTGGCAGGTGAGGGCATCATAGTGTAGCAGAAATAGCTCTGAATTATTAGGTCCTGCATAAGTCACTTTCCTTCTGTTTCCACATCTGGAAGTTTAAGAGTTTAGAAGAACTAATCTCTGAGGTCACTTCTAGTTTTGACCTTTAGTAGTTAAATAGAGTTTATTAAGCACCTATTTGCATAGCTTTAGTACCAGGCCCTATGTAGAATGAGAAGCACAAAACCAATCTATGTTAGGAAAAAAAAGGAAAGGAACGAGAAGATCCGAAGATGACAAAAGAGTCTGTATCTTGATCCATGTGGTGGTTACATCATTGGGCTATACTTTTAAGATGAGGGCACTTTAATCACTTTACTTGTGTGTTACTTGTGTATACCTCAATAAATAGGAAAACTAAATGAAAAAAAAAAGAAAAAGAAAGAAAGAAAAGAAAGGAAAAACTGGTAAGATGTTTAAAGGTTGTGATTATGAGGCAGGATGATATAATGGAGAATCCACAGGAAGCAGATAGTGAGGTTGAATCTTGACAATATCAATATTAGGTTTGAAATATTGTGCACATTATTTAAATTTTTAAGACTCAGTTTCCTTAGTGGAAAAAAAAATTGTAGATTTTATTTTATGAGGCAGTCAAGGATATTGAATGAGTTGTAAGGCACATAAAGCACCTGGCATGTAGTAGGTGATCAATACATATTTTTCAAAAGAGGCAGTAAGAGAATATTAAACAAACACATGACAGATTTAAAGAACTAAAAGACTAGGCTCATGTTTTTCTGGTGACATGAAAAATACCTTTTTTGGGGAGCTATCTGGCAACTTATAGTAAAAATCACCCAGCTGATTATGATCTTTAAACTATTATCCCTTTTTTCAGATTATAGGCTGAAGAAATAGCTTGAAAAGGAAAAACAAAATTTATTTACTTAAAAATGCTTGACTGGGTTATAATAATTTGTGAAAACAACTAGCTGAAAGATGACTCATTAAACCATTTAATAATACAATGGAATATCACTCCATTTAAAATGACAGATAAATGGACTAAGTAGATATATGGAGAATTCAAGCAAAAAATTAGAAAAGTATGCACATAGTGAAGACAACCACCTAATACCTATATCTGTGTAATGATGAAGGTCGGAAGTGAATTTTGTAAATCTTTGATTTTATGTGGGAAAGAAGAGATCTGTATTTTAATTTTTGGTTTATTAAAACTGTGGATACTGTTTTATCCTATACATACATACATACCTATGATAATGTTTAATTAATAAATTAAGTATAGTAAGAGATTTAAAAATAATAATCAAATAGAACAGTTATAGTAATATACTATAATAGAAGTTGTGTGAATGGTTTTGAGGCCATTATTAAGTAAAATAAGAGTTATTTGAACACAAGCACTGCGGCAACTTGATGGTCAATTTAATAACTGAGATGGCTGCTAAGTGACTAAGGACCGTGTGGATATGCTGGACAAGGGATGTTCATGTCCTGGGTGAGATTGAGCAGGACAGTTAGAGATTTTATCATGCTACTCAGAACTGCACGCAATTTAAATTTTATAAATTGTTTATTTCTGGAATTTTCCGTGTAATATTTTCAGACCCAGGTTGACTACAGGAAACTAAAACAGAAAAACAAAACCGCGGATTAGGGGGAACTACTATAGGATAATGATAGCTAAATCAGTCAGTAAAAATAGAGTCAAAAGAAAAATTATATGTTCTGAGATAGAACAGGCTATCTATGAAAATAGTGTATAAAATACAGAATAAAAATGTAGAGCAGATATATAGATAGTTATAGAAAAATAGACATCATGTTCTTTGTATATATTTTTAAGAGTTTGTCTCAGTAATGTACAGTGAAAGTAGTTACCACGGTTGAGAATGCTTATCCCAGAAATAATTAAGTCAACTAAAACCTCAAAATACAGACATGAAAATTCATGAGAGAAGTTGTTCTTAAAGATATCAGGTCCCCTCTCAGCTACATTTTTTTCCAGTGCATTTTCTTCTTTTCTTTTGTGATAAAGGAGAAAGTTTTATAGATGCTGAAATGGTTTACAATTGCCTTATTTAGTTGCTCTTATTTTTTTATGTCTCCCTAAAGCGTCACAAAATCCATCATTTAAAAAGAGAAAATGATGTGTTTTTAGTGCAAAGAGAGAATGGCCACTTTAGAGAACCAACAGGAATGGAAATAAATGAAGTCTGGCACCTTTAGCCACAACATACTAAGTACTTAAGATTATCTCAGATGTTAGAGACTTCACAGGGAAAGTGGAATGAGCTACTGGGCGGTGGGGTACTTCCCTTTCACCATCTGAAAGCCCATATCAACTCTTTAGTAGTTTTGAAGTGAAAAAGATTGTCAAAGTGCATGGGGGAACATGGCAGGCCCTGGTTGAGGAACCTTCCTCCTTGCCTTCCTTTAGGGCTGGCCCTTGGGAACAGAGTATCTTTGGGAAGTAACAAAGGAATTTGCTAGGTGTGGGGGGTATCCAGGTATTTCAGGGGATGGAGGAAGCTTTGTATCTGAAATGTGTTTGGTGTCTCGGGAAATTTTTGATTCAAGTTACAAAATGTAAGGAGTACTCCTCAAAAGTGGACTGGCAGAATCACAGAGCTGAAAAGAGTCTTAGAATTCAGCTAATCCAAACCCTTAGTTTCACCAAAGAGGAAACAGAGTCGTGGAGAGATGGCTTGTCCAAGTTTACAGTCATGGGCAAAACCAGGTCTGTTGATTTCTGGCCATTATTATTCCTGCTCCACCTTGCTGCAATCATCCCGCTACCTTCTATCATCACTTCATCGCTGACCTTTGCTGCTGCTACCATGAAAAGGATTAGACTTCACACTTAGAAATGTAGCTGTTTGATTCACAGTTTCTTTAAGCCATCAGAAGTGTGAAGCAGCAAATCATGACCTACGGCATCATTTCAGGATTCCATTTGTCTAGCAGAGGGAGAGAAGTTTAATTTTAAGAGCTTGACGTGGGTTCATATCCCAGTTCTACCACTGGGTTGAGGGATGACATTAAGCAAGTTATTTAACCTCTTTGAATTTGGATATCATCATCTAGATCATCAAATGGAGGATCATATAGTACCCATCTCTTAGGTTCTTTAGATTAGGATTAAATGTGATAATCCTTTAGATTGGGGTCTAGTTTATAGTAAATCTTCAATAAATGTTAGCTGTTGTTATCACTACTCTGAAGGTAGTTAGAACTATTTATGTCAAAAATCTTAAGGAAATAGAAAAAAATATATTTAAGGGAAAGATGCATATTGTCTAGGCATAGTCCTTAGGTGCTCAGGAAAACTTTTCTAGGATTGTAAAACCTCCTTAAGTTCCAACAATCAAAAATCTTTCTCTGATAGTCTTTTATAGGTTTAGTGTAGCTTATCATCTAACAGCTATCTAAATTACCCCCAAATTTTAACTGCCCCTGATTTAAAATTTTTTGCCTGATGTTTGTTTCTCTACTCAATAACTTATTTTTATTGAGGTATAGTTGATATAAAATAAACTCAGTATACACTTTGATTAGTTTTGATATACACACAAAACCATCACCAAAAATCAATATAGTGAACATATGTATCACCAGGAAACTACGTGTGCCTTTTGGTAATCCCACCATCCTACCCCTTCCGTCCCTCCTTGCCCCTCCCAGCTCTCCACCCCGACTCCTAGGCAAATACTGATCTGCTGGAATTTTATATTAATGGAATCATACTATATGTTTTCTATTTGTCTGGCTTCTTTCACTTAGCATAATTATCATCCACATCGATACGTATAAAGAATTCATTCCTTTTTATTGCTGAATACTCCAATAATTTTTTCATTGTTCACAGTTTACCCCTGTCTTGTTTAACGGGCCAATGTATGGAGTGAAAATGAATTTTAAATATTTAAAAATATTTATTGATTAAATATCTGTGTTTCTTGTTCTTTTTTCCCCATTTCATTGTTATTCAGTAGACACAGCAAATAGTATACAGCAACTGCAGGTTCCATTTACATTCTGTATGCATATTTTTAAAATGGTGTCTGTAAACAATATTACTACTTATTTATTTGAATATTGAGGTTAAATTTGTCTCCTGTCTCCTTGGCTCTCAAAAAAGCATCCTTCCGTTGGCCTAACCCAATGAATTGACTGAATGAATTCAATAATATAAACATTTACACATAATTTTTATTTTCATGGTGAAATATTTATTCCGTTAATGTTACAGTCTTTTTTGAAAATGTGGACAGTATGTTCTCAATTCTCTCGCAGCTGGAGCATAACATGAAATAAACTAAAAAATTGGTACCAGCAGAAGTAATACATTCGCAAAATAATAAGAGATCATTTGGAAGGCAAGTCCATTTTTGTAATGACTTTTTGCCAACATCATAACATCTCTCAACTATTGACATTCCTACATCTAGGAACGAAGAAGATAAAAATTCCCATTGAAAATGCCTGTTTTAAGTTTGGTGAAAGATTTAATTTATTCATCTATCACAATGTCACCAGCCCCATGAATACTATAGATCAGGCCTCAGCAGTATGGAGACTTGGCACTGTAGAGAGTAGCATTTAGCCAGAGAGAATCGTAAAGAAGCCAGAGAAAACAAGCATTACCCATTCTGCATCTCAAACTTGTGTTCTGGGCAGTTGTCCTGAGAGCACTCTACCTGAGAAGGCTGTGAATACAGGAATTTAAAAACTGAGCTTCCATGAAGTAAGAAACTGAATCATTCTGATGTTCTCAGTGCCCAGTCTAAATGAATAAATGAATAATGAATGAATATAGAATTACTCATTTCAAACAAAAGATATAAATAAAAAAACTGAGCCTATAATGAAGATGTATATAATGACCTTAAAAATGCTACAAGGATTCTAGTAGCAATAGATTTTTAGAGAACAATAAAAAGTTAAGTGTATTTTTCATACTGGAAGATAATTTAGGGATTATCTGGTCTACACGGTTATGTTGCAGGTTGCAGGTGATTTGCCAAGGTCAAACAATAACTCACTGGCAGAACTGGGACTAGACCTGGAATTTATGAACCACACACTCGTGCACTTTTCGTGTTGCTGCTTCTGTTCTGTTGGGGCTGGTCTGATGGAGTGCAGGGTGTTTGAATGTATGATTCGCAGCCGTCGAGCTGCCCATGTAAGTTTCCCTGTTGCCTGGGACATTCTATCTTTGATGAGTTATTAGTCTTGAGCGCTTTTCTTCTTTGGGGGTGAATTTACTCTACTGAATGGAGAGTTGTGTTTGTCTCACACTGCCAGCCAGCTATGTGTCAGGAAGGACACAATGAGAGGTTACACTTGCTTAATGGACAAACCTATGGTTTCGATTGCCAAATTACCTGTTATCAACGAGTCTGGTAAAATCTTTCTATTCAGAAAGGCCATAACTTTAATTCTTACAAGAACTTGTACTGTGTTTAAAGTCCTTTTCCCTATTCTTAACATCAAAGTCTAAATGCTATCCTGCATCTTCTCTGTCTGTGCAGCTTGTTCCCATCTGTAACATATCTTCTTATACACAGGGATTTTCAGTGGGGACGGGGAGGCAATGGATACAGATCATCCTCTTTCACAGAAATCACCGACTTAGTCGAACCAACCCCTTTATTTTTCAGATCTGAAAATTGAAACTCAGAAGTTATAGACTTGTCTAAAGTCTAGTAGTAATGAATTTAAGATGATGTCTTAGCTCAGGCTGCTATAACAAAACACCATAAACTGAATGGCTTACAAACAACAGAAATTTATTTCTCACAGTTCTGGAGAGTGGAAGTCAAGATCACAGTGTCGGCATGGTTGGGTTCTGGTGAGGGCCTTCTTCTGGGTTGTGAACAGCTGACTTCTTTTTGTATCCTTATGGTGAAAAAAGAACTAGCTAATTCTGGCCTCTTCTTATAAGGGCTCTAATCTCACTCAGGAGGGCTCCTCCATCATGACCTGATTACCACCCCCGCCCCAACGGCACCACCTCCAAATACTATCACATTGGGTTTAGAAGTTCAGCAAATGAACTTTGAGGGGACACAATCCATAACAGGTGAAAAACCAACCTCTAGTTCTATGCAAGATTAAGAGTAGCAGATCTCCCTGAGACGCTGTTCTTGCCTCATTAGCATCTGTGATGGTATCTAACGTGTGGAGTAGCTGAAATATCTAATAGGGGCAGGGCTGGCCCAGAAGAATTTATTGGGAGAGGGTGTCTCATAAAATGAACAGTCGCATGTGAGTATAACTTTACTGTGTGCTGCAGACTGTGTGCTGGAAAATAGCTCTCTTTTATGGAGGTATATCAACTGTATGTCTGTATATTAACTGATTTAGGAGAAGGATTGTGTTATTGGTCTTACAACCAATGGCAAAAAGAGCAATTTAGTTTCTTTCCAAGAGACTGGATATAACTCTGATCCTCTCTAATCCAAATTAGACTGTCTATCTCTATGCTTTAACAACATATTATTTGTATCTGTGGATAGCATGTGAGTCATTTCATTCTTCATCGTGTTAGTGGTTCCCTTGTTGATAATATGAAGATCGCTCAAACAGGGACCTCACAGGAACCTACTGCCTAGCTTGAGGGGCACTTGGTAAGTCTTTGGAGTATAAGGAAAATAATATTTGATACCTTTTAAGGTGGTAATAAACCCATACTTTTAAAACAGACTTCAAATAATTTAGCAACATAATTTCGTTTATAGTCTTGATAGTGCTGCTAAGAGTATCTGAGATTATCCCCATTTATCAGAGTGAGAAAGTGAAGTGAAGAAAATAATAGTGACTTTCACAGGAAGGATTGAGAATAAGATATCTTTTTAGCCTGCTCTGTTCACACAAGACCATGACACAGAGATCCTGTTTTTCATTTCACAGAACAGAGAACAACATTTTGGGAGAAGAACTCATGACTTTTTAAAGTCAGCTGTGCCCTAAAACGTACTATTTTTAGTAAAATTATTAAATGTGGAAGGAATGTAGTCAAGAATATAGTAACGAGGTTTGTAATGTGTAGCATCCAAGGACACTTTCTTAGACATATTCTTGAGAGACATAATTTTATTTATTATTTATTTTCTCTGAAAAGGCTTTATTACACACAGAGGGGATGGGGCTCAGTCCTTGTTGGCTGCCGCCTTCCTGGGGGCTGCAAGGACGTTGCTCAGCTCCTGCCACTTCCTCTTGGCGCGGATGTGTGTCCCCAACCTCTTCTTGATGAACCTCAGGGCCAGCTTGTCCTTAGAGACCTTGAGTGGCTCCGCGGCACGCCGCTCCCACGGGACCAAGCCACATACCTCTTGGATCATGCCCTGCAGGAATTTGCTGCGCTTGGTGAGGTGCCCATGGTGGTGGCTGTGCCTCGGCTTGCTCATGTTCTCGATCACTGTGTGACCCTTGTTGAGGCCCTGGCAATGGACTAAGGCAGAACCATGGCTGCTGCTCCTCAGTGGCTGCCCCAGCAGAAGGTTGAGAAACATAATTTTAGAAATTGGCTGCATAGTTCCTGACCCTATCCCTGCTCTGCCTTCTCGTACTGTAGCATAGAGGACTCTGTAGATTTACACAAATAAAGACATTACCATCACAGTTTAAAAACATACATATGATTACCCAGATATGCACAAGGAAAATCTCACCAGGAAGCTTTAGTTGGCAGACACATATCTAGTCTCTTGATGCTTTTCATTTGTTATTTTAGGCATGCCAATGATGAAAGGGCTTTTTAGTCCTCCCTTCCTATTTTTCACATTTTAGGAATCAATGTGTCTGACATATATATGGTTTAGCTGGATTAAAGATTTAAAGATTACATTTGTGAAGGTGAGGAAGCCTTGGAACTTAAGACACATGGATGAGTACTGTCACAGCATTGGACCAATTGTGTTTTTGAAGTTCCTTGGAAATGAAAATGCTAGAAACTCTCACTTATTAATTGTACATTGAGTAGAATGGTTAGAATATTATTATTGTTAAAAATACTTAATACATTTAAATATTGTTAAAATATTACTGATCTCAGTGTCCTCATTTTCAACTGCTCTTTTCAACAGTTGATTTTTAGTAGTCTTCTTTCAGCACGATGAAAAGCTGACTTATTTATGGAGTACTACTAATTGATGTATGTTAAATCTGTCACTGTGGGGATGGGATGGGGCAGGCTTCCCAGCCTTTAAAATCTCAGCTATGACATTTCCAAAATCCAAGTATGTGATTTTTTCCATGAACGTCATCCCAGCCATTCTTCATGCACATCCTGCTTTGTCTTGCACACTTGCCACCATAACTAAAATTTATGAAGTCATCACAGAAGTTTTCCTCCATAATCCTCATTCTCTATGCCAAAATATCAAGAGCATGTCTAATGGACATCTGATGAAAGGAGACCTCAGAACTGGATACAAGTATTTATACTGAGGGATGTCATTGAGAACTATTTTCTCGATTGGATAAAGCAAGGTACTATATCTACTCCATGTACCTTCAGTTGCTTTCCTGGATTTAGCTTTTATTTTTAGCACATTCTTATTGTATTTCTTTGATACTCACGATGACTTGCCCAAGAGTGTGTTTTTGTTTCTATGCTTTCTTATGAAGGATGAAGGATCAGGAGATTGGGGAGGGTCTGTGTTCCCACAGTCTCAATGGAAGCCTTTGGATGCTGGCAGCGCATCTGCCAGGTTACCCCTTTAATGCAGCTATCACCTGCCTCTGTTAGAGAACCACATGTGAGGACTAGTACTTGCAGCTAAGGCGGTGATGTATAATAGAAAAAGTAAAGACTTGCTTTCCTTTGTCTTTTTAGAGCTTCGGTTTTGAAGACAGAAAAATCCTGGCTTTGCAATGTACTAGTCAGGAAGGTTTCTTCACACCTCTGAGCTTCATTTCCCATTTGTAAAATGGGAATATTAATGTCCCTATCTATAGCATTATTGTAGGGATCAAATGAGTTCATACGTAATGCAATTCGCACAGTGTATGGCATGTCGCAGGTGTGTCGTTGGGTTCCTGCCTTTTTTTCTAATGGGAGATGTACCCAGTTGAATACACCTACTTCTGCCTGGCATACCTGTGGTTCACCTTCAGTGCTTTTCCATGATGCTAATTCCCCTTCTACAATGATCTCTAAGGGCGTCTTGTCAGTGGTTTGGCCTTCCTGTCTCTTTCCTTTTCCATTACTAGCTTGAGATGACTACCTTCTCGGGGAACATGATGTTTGTAACTACTAAGGAGACAGTGTACTTCCCAGAGCCAAGGATCAGAGTTTTAATGAGTTCTTTACTAGGAAAAGAAGGAGGCGTGGAGCCATCCGATGGCACTTAACCTGCAGTTTGGCATGGCCAAGGCCAGATGCTTAGAGACTGGATGAATGTGGATTACTGTGTGGATGAAAAAACGGAACGTTTCTCTTCAAGTTGCTGAAGTGAGAAGAACAAATTAGATTATTAATGATCACATGGAAGTATGAACTGACAGTCTACTTAGTTTCATTATTAAAACAAGTAGAGTTTTGAATGATGTAGATTTTTCCTCTTTTTATTTAGATGGCAAAGAATATTCATTAAGTATATCAATAAAGATCATGTCCGTGATTTAGCTGCCAAAGCTGCCCCTTGCGTGCTAAAAGACAAAGAAAAAAATTTAAGTGGTTGAGAATGAGAATGTGAGATTGGAAGCCAAATTATAAACTCATTTTGACTCT
>NW_011888789.1:15856115-15865234 GCF_000151845.1 Pteropus vampyrus
TGCACACTTGCCACCATAACTAAAATTTATGAAGTCATCACAGAAGTTTTCCTCCATAATCCTCATTCTCTATGCCAAAATATCAAGAGCATGTCTAATGGACATCTGATGAAAGGAGACCTCAGAACTGGATACAAGTATTTATACTGAGGGATGTCATTGAGAACTATTTTCTCGATTGGATAAAGCAAGGTACTATATCTACTCCATGTACCTTCAGTTGCTTTCCTGGATTTAGCTTTTATTTTTAGCACATTCTTATTGTATTTCTTTGATACTCACGATGACTTGCCCAAGAGTGTGTTTTTGTTTCTATGCTTTCTTATGAAGGATGAAGGATCAGAAGATTGGGGAGGGTCTGTGTTCCCACAGTCTCAATGGAAGCCTTTGGATGCTGGCAGCGCATCTGCCAGGTTACCCCTTTAATGCAGCTATCACCTGCCTCTGTTAGAGAACCACATGTGAGGACTAGTACTTGCAGCTAAGGCGGTGATGTATAATAGAAAAAGTAAAGACTTGCTTTCCTTTGTCTTTTTAGAGCTTCGGTTTTGAAGACAGAAAAATCCTGGCTTTGCAATGTACTAGTCAGGAAGGTTTCTTCACACCTCTGAGCTTCATTTCCCATTTGTAAAATGGGAATATTAATGTCCCTATCTATAGCATTATTGTAGGGATCAAATGAGTTCATACGTAATGCAATTCGCACAGTGTATGGCATGTCGCAGGTGTGTCGTTGGGTTCCTGCCTTTTTTTCTAATGGGAGATGTACCCAGTTGAATACACCTACTTCTGCCTGGCATACCTGTGGTTCACCTTCAGTGCTTTTCCATGATGCTAATTCCCCTTCTACAATGATCTCTAAGGGCGTCTTGTCAGTGGTTTGGCCTTCCTGTCTCTTTCCTTTTCCATTACTAGCTTGAGATGACTACCTTCTCGGGGAACATGATGTTTGTAACTACTAAGGAGACAGTGTACTTCCCAGAGCCAAGGATCAGAGTTTTAATGAGTTCTTTACTAGGAAAAGAAGGAGGCGTGGAGCCATCCGATGGCACTTAACCTGCAGTTTGGCATGGCCAAGGCCAGATGCTTAGAGACTGGATGAATGTGGATTACTGTGTGGATGAAAAAACGGAACGTTTCTCTTCAAGTTGCTGAAGTGAGAAGAACAAATTAGATTATTAATGATCACATGGAAGTATGAACTGACAGTCTACTTAGTTTCATTATTAAAACAAGTAGAGTTTTGAATGATGTAGATTTTTCCTCTTTTTATTTAGATGGCAAAGAATATTCATTAAGTATATCAATAAAGATCATGTCCGTGATTTAGCTGCCAAAGCTGCCCCTTGCGTGCTAAAAGACAAAGAAAAAAATTTAAGTGGTTGAGAATGAGAATGTGAGATTGGAAGCCAAATTATAAACTCATTTTGACTCTCGACCTGTAGGTTCTGGAGTAACATTATTTGTTGTCAAGGATGGAAAACAACTTAGCTTCGGGTCCAAGTGATTATTTCACTTTGGCATTGCTGCCTTTCTGCCAACTGCAATTCCATTTAGACATAGATTAATTAGCCAGGCAGAAACGGAAGTGCGTTGTGTGAGCAAAGCCAAAAGAGGCAGGGCTACAGCCCCAACTTGCAGTAGAGGGAACGGCAACAGAGCCTGAGAGGATGGACTGGCCCAACCCACTTTGACATTAAAGCGGTAGTAAACTTGTGACAGTGTGTAGATAAAAAATGGACTCCAGACTTCTATAGTAATACACCTCACACTTCTACTGTATTTGTTAGTGTCACTGTCTCAGAGAAAACCTTTAAATGGAAGCAAAGGAAGATATAAGAAGGTGGCAGATCCGGTTTAGTCACCCAGAGGCCATCCACATGGAGAAAGGGGCTAGTGGTTTATGCCTTTCCTTTAACCTTGTGTCATCATTCTGTACCTTTTTTCCTCGTGCATGTAAAACGGGAACAATAGTAATTTTTACTTTTTGCTATTACTTGAGTTATAAAGGTAGATGAGATAAACTCATGAAAAATCTTGGGAAAGGTGACTGTGTTGATTAATTGAAGATAGCCTTGTTAACACTTATTTAACAGGAGGGTTTAGTCCCTTTCCAGGATATTTTCCTTGCCTTTGCTTCCAGAGTGTTGTGCTTGAACGCTTTTCCATCTGCTTTTATCTTCCTTGACACATCTGTGTCCTCCAGTGGAATTCCTTCAAGGCAGGGATGGTGTGGCCGAAGCCTGCCTGTCTCGCCGCCTAGGGAGACAGCTGGGGCGAGCGCGGCCAGGGCAGGCGGGGCCGGGGCCACTGTCCCGCCAGCGCCCAGCGCGCACGCCCACCCTGCCGCGAGCTCGCGCGCTCCTCGGCCGCGGACACCGGAGCAGCAGTGGCCGCTTTCCCGGCCACGCGGGGCGGGGCAGCGCCGCGGGCTGGACGCGTGACTCGGGGACCTGGGCTTTCCTCTGACCCTTTCTCAAAATGTGGACCCTTTCCTTCCCTCTGGGAGAGCTTCCAGGAGGATTTGTTATTTTTTAACATTTCATTCCATAGAACCATTAAAAAAAAAAAAAAAAAATGGTGGTGCTGAGCACGGTCTTTTCAGAGGGGGGCAGCACTTTTCAGTCCTGACCCCAACCTGGCAGCCGAGCGGCTTCAGTGCTGCTTCAGCCCCGAAGCCGAGCAGCTAGTTAGGACGCAGCGCGTGGGCAGCGGGCACGTTTCTTTCTAGCGAGGTTTGCTCTTTTTTGGGTTCTTTATCAAGTGAATGTGATTCTGCTTTTCTTTTACACACATTTGTACATGGCTTTCACCACTTATTTTAAACCTTGATTACATTTTATTTTAAAGATATATTTTGTATTTTACCCGTTATAATAGGGAGGGGACAAATACCACTTCTGTTTTCGGGGGCAATACTTTGGATGAATTGTGTTTTATAGCTTAAGTGATTTAAAATTTTACTGTTTTGTAATATCACCTACATTTAAGATATGGAAATTCACAGGGGCAACTTCTTATTTTTATTTTATTTTACATTTTAGATTCCCTTCCATTTCAAGGAGAGAAGCCAAGGTATTTTTACCTAGTGGGGGAATGATGTAGTTCCATCCATACCCTGTTTTCTTATACTTCCAGGTAAGTGAGCCTGTTAATTATAAATTACTTAAGAAATGACCCTTTGTATAGTTTGAGTTGTATTCAATATTCTGGCTATGTCTGAAATGTGTTAAATTTCATTTTACGTTCAATAGTTTGATTAATAGCAAATTATTATTTTAAGATGTGAATACTTTTTCAAAGTAATACAATTACTTGGCTGCTTTGAATCTTTTTATTCACTTTGTAAAACCTATAATCTGCATTTAACTTTACCAACTTCTTCAGAATTTATCTTTTCCCAAAGTGGCAAATGACTTAAACCAATAATGCAGCTAGAAGAATGGCATGTTTCTTTTTAAACACTGTTTACTTGAATAGGAACATTTGTTCTCTTTTTGGAAGTCGTGACAGAATATTAAGCTTCCTTAAATATTTAGCCCATAATCAGATGGGCATCATTATTTTGACCATGCTACAAAGTACTTATTTTAATAAAATGGCTTAGGAATTTGAAAAATGATCTTCCTTTCTACATCTTAAGGGTATACTTTCTAGAACTCTTGGAGAATAGTACCCTAATAGATTATATGGTTGGTTTTAGTCTGAGGACAAATGTAAATCTCAGGAACGATGTTTTAGTTTTGCTCTTGTAACTATTAATTTTAAGTTTCTCTGCAATGAGATATTTTATTACATCTGGCAAGACTAAACTTAAAAAAAACAACAAGAACCTCAGGGACATCATTAATGTTAAAACACAGCAATATGAAAAGGGAAGTTGTATATATGGTTCCTATCTTCAACAGAGCAAACCTTTTTTAGTTTTCTTTAGAAATTAGTCAATACACATACAAATGAAAATAGGTAAGCTGTGCCCCACATCTTCAAGAAACTCCCTTTGGCCTTCCTCTTCATTTTACATATTTCTGTAGAGGTTTTGTTCTTGATTTTGTATTTTTTGTTTTTGCTTTTGTTGAATTGATTAAGATAAGAGTGGAAGTCAAAACATTTGATTTTGTAGTAATGAACTGCTTTGTACTAAAACAATAGAGTATGCCGAGTTTAAAAGGGATTATATCTTAGTTACTAATAATAGAAAAATAAAAACAATCTTCGCCAAAAGATAATACAAAGAATAATTCTTTACAGATTATTTTCTGAGTAGAAAATCAAGTGGTTAGGAGGCCCGAGTGGTTCAGGGCTAACTAGAGGGGCGTGTGGAATTGTTCTAATCTTAGCTCTCAGGATGTTTAATGTTTTTGTGAATGACTTGGATGATGTAGAAGAGAACAATGTCATTGGAAGACCACGTAGACCATAATTATTACGACCCTGAGATAACAGTAGGAAAGAGTCAAAGTAAACTTAACAAAATAGAGAAGCAATCAAAAGTCAGTTGAGGTCTACTTGGACACATGCAAAGATATGCAGTGTTTAGAAAGCTATTAGAGTGGCAAGACAAGGAGGATGATTAGGTGGCAAAAGGGCAGAGCCATACAGCCTGAGCTGAGTTTTAGTGGCGGTTGCAGTGCTATATGGATCCCTGTGCAGAGACGCGGGATGTTGCCAGGGAGCTGAGGCTCCACCTGGGCAGTACAGGCAAGGGAAAGCCAGTTTTCCAGCAACTGTTCCTTATTGACTGGATTCTTTATAGACTCAGAATGTGGACCTTCAGCTGTGGACCTTCACCAGACCTGTAAGAAACAAACATGTAAATTGGGAAAAGAGTGACAAGGTTGCTTCTCCCTCTGGTTGGCAGAAAAGCCACACCAGTCCGTGGTGGTCACGGAATCCAAGCAAGGAGAGGTTTGATTGTTCGATTCAAATATTCAATACCATTAGTCTATTAAGATTTGCAATATGGATATCCCTAGTGTCCTATACATGTTCTTCATAGAGCCTGTCCCACCACTATTCCTTCTCAGCGAATTGCTGCTCATCATGTTTTTACCCCCACTCCGTGCCCTGTTGATGTATTTCCTGTCTCTGCCTACTCTGAAATATACCCACCTTTCCACACATCCTAAATTCCTTTCCTCCTGTCAAGGAAAAGGTGTGCCTGTCTCGCAACCTGTGATCGTGGTCACACCCTGTCTGGCCTCTCACCTTCTCCCCTCTCCTGTCTGTCCCTGCCCCACTCACTGTGACTGCTTGAAGCCATGTTGGTCTCCACACTCCTCTTTCTATCTGGAATACTTTTTTCCTTCCCACCCCCGGTCCTGGGAACTTTTATTCATCCTTCAGCAGCCATCTGTGGTGTATTCCTGTGTAGGCATCTGTAACACTTAGAAACTGCTCCTGGCGCCTGCGAGGCATTAAAGAAAGGAATGCATGGGGGAGTGAGTGAATAGAAAAGTGAATAAAAGGACATCCCCAATCTGAAGGTGCCTTCTCTTATTCCGATAGCCCCTTTCATATTTTTCTTTACTGGAGTATGTCATTGTATTATCATTACTGTTTGCACGATGCTCTCCTGGACTCAGCCCTGAGCAGGGTGCAGATATCTGTTCTCATTGTCTAGTTAGTTGCCTGTGTGTAGTTTCTGGGAAATAGAAACTCTGTAGACAATAACCTTGTAGGTCTTTACAGTTCTATGAGCCCACAAAATACGACTACTAGATAACATGAAATACTGGCTGTTTCAATCTTTTTTGGAATAAAGCAGATATTATAAGTAAACACTAATATAAAACTATAATGTAGTAATGTAGCAAGTTGCTCATATTTGAAAAACCAGAGAATTGAAAAGATTAGTTTGTATTTTTTAAAGTGGCCTTCTTTTACACACGTTTTAGATTTTAAAAATATTTCCATATAATGGAATGAGGTGTGACATAAAGTCTGTAAGCTTTTAATGAGTGTCAGTTTTTGCTGCTACAATTTTAATTTATACTCCTGAGCCACGATTAGTTTTTAGCAGATGAGGATACTCTAGCCAAGGGCCAGGAGATTCACACTGGCACCAGAATGGGCATCCGGTGATGCATGCCTTCCAGTACGTTTTCATTTCTTCCTAATAATTGATATAATGAATTAATTAGGCCTTTTTTTTTTTTTTTGTCTTTTCTGTTCTGTTTTGGGGCTGTGCTTATTGAGAGTCTCTTTCATCAAGTTTGTTTCTTGCCACCAAGCCCGCGCTTCACCCTCGCACCTCCACATCTTGTTCTGCTGTCCCCTCTCTACAGTACCTTCTCCTTCCTCTGTTCTCTCCTGACTCTGTTCCTTCTCTAGGACTCGACTCTGGAAAGGCTTTCCAGAGCCCCAGCCTGGGGTGGGGCTGGCATTGTGGCCCTCTCTCTCTCACCCTATTTTCCCCATAATTTCTAGTTGTTTACCAGTTAGACATGTCCCTTGGCCATCATTGCCCTCAAAGAAGACAGTGTCTCTGCATTTTCAGTGTCCAGCATCTGTTTGTTCTTATTTATATTGACAAACAAATGTTTGAATAAATTCTTGGTATCTGAAAACCCTTATCAGAACTTAGCAATGTCAGTATTTTAATTTACTGAGCACTGCACCGTGTACCTTTCTTTATTTTCTTCTTTCTTTTTCGATGTTTGTGTTTTCTGTGCTACCATGGAGAGAAGGGAGTTGAACCCAGGTGGTCTGACTCCAGCATCAGTGCCTGCTTAGTTAAATAAATTGTTTAAAAAGTATGTCGAAGAAGGCTGGGAACAACTCAAGTGTCCATTGATAGATGAATGGGTAAAAAAGATGTAGTGTGTGCATACAATGGAATAGTATGCGACCTTAAACAGGAAGAAAAATCTGACACACGCTACAATGCAGGTGAACTTTGAAGACATTATGCTAAGTGAAATAAGCCAGTCACAAAAAGACAAAATAGTATATGACTCCACTTATGTGAGCTATCTAGTGTAGTCATATTCATGAAGACAGAGAAGAGAATGGTGGTTGCCAAGGGCTGAAGGGAGGGGAGGATGGAGTGTTGTTTAATTGGTATAGAGTTGTTTAACTGGCATCAGTTTTGCAAGATGAAAAAGTTCTGGGGATTGATTGCAAAACGATGTAAATGTACTTAACACTACTGAACTGTATACTTAAAAATTGTTAGGATGGTAAATTTTACGTTATCTGTATTTTGCCATAATTAAAGACAACAAAAAGTGAGCCAAAGACCTTGCTTTAAAAATATATAATTAATCCTTTTAAAAGTAAAAAAAATTGGAAAGAATTTCTTTGATTTGAGGACGTTTCCTTCCTTGAGCTTTATTTTTCATGTGCTCAGATTTTTAAATCATGATTTAAAAATGTATTATGTGATAAATACAAACTGTATCTACATTGCTAAGATCTTTGGAATTTAATTTTAGACCTTGTTATTCCTTTTCTTATTGTTGCCTAAAGTTGCAGTTAAAATCTGATTCACAATTACCCACTTCTTCACCTGTTTGTCTTCAATGAAGGTAATAAATAGGATCTTATTACTCATCCAGAAATAACTTGTATGACACTTAAAAATTATTTTTATTAAGAGCAGAAATGTTTGTTTTGTCACAAGTAGAGGGCATGACAGACTCCAGGATTTGATTTGAGTGCTCATAAGGAGCTTGCTACTTCAGTCATTTTTTTTTTTTTTTCTGTCACGGTAATGGACCCTTCACGTGGACAATCATGACTATAAAACTGTAAATTACACTCGGGTGCTTGAAAGCACAATTTCAAAATGTTCGGCTGGCACTTAGGAAGCAGTTCTCTTTTTACTCAAAGGCTCTGATCCACTGTGTAATATCTTTCCCAAAGAACTTAAAGCGAAACTTGAATCCTGTCAGCCTAAGGACATGTTTGCTACGCAGGGAATTTAAGGACCTGATGGAGTTGTGTGTAAAGGTTTGAGGGAAAAGTGGGGATGAAAATTAAAGATGGAGGGTGGGTAAGAGAAAGAATTTTAACCTTCTGGAAACTTCCAGCTCAGTTGTTACTCAGATTTTGTAATATTACTAACATGATCATATGGTCGAGGCCATCGGAAAAAACAAAATTCATCTCTACTACTGGAAACTAATTCAAGTAGATACTCTAATTCTTTCCTGAAGTTGTTTAAAAATGTATGGTAATTAGAAATACTAGTTAATGTTTATCCTTAAGTGTTTTAATAAAGAGTTGCTTATTTTTAACTCAACAAACATATTGGGACTTACTACATGTTAGACTTTAAATGTGTTTTATGGTTACCAAATAACCAATTCTTGGATTGGAATCCAGTCTCTGGTGAAGCTGTCAGTCATCTTCAGGGAAATGAGAAATATACTGAAGTTTTCAAAGCTAATACACACTTTAAAGGAATAACCTTTAGTTTGAGATTTTGGCTTTTTATATATTAAAATTTAAAATGTAATAATAGTTAATATTTAAAATTCTATTTGTTGGCAAATTAAAATGTTGGATATTATTTAATAGGCTTCTTGGTTGCAAGGAACAGAAATCTACTAGGCTAACTTAAACAGGAAAGGACTCTATTAGAAGAATTTCCCAAAGAATCGATAGGAGAACCAAAAACTCGTATACAGTATAATAAAAACTTGCAGCCAGGACTACTTGTATCATTAACTGTGTATCCTAAGTTTACAGAATATGTGTATAGCCAATCTTGTCCCAAGCCTGTGGGATATATGCCAAGGAATAGAGGTGTCGATAGGGAGAAAAAAAGGATTAAATTAAAAGTAAATTAAATACCATCATGTGATTTATAACATTTGACTTTTATGATAATTTATTGCAGCAAAGCAAAATAAAACACTTAACTATAGCCTTGGAAAATTGTCCTAATTTGAGTCATGACCTAGAGTTGAAATGAGAACTGTACCCATGTGTGGATTAGGTGATTGCACATGGGCTGGTTGTGTTGTTTTTGTGTTATATGATAACCTAACTTTCTTCCCCTAAAGTCCTTGTTGAGTGTTTTGGTCTCAGTGTTATTGTTCATCTTTCTGTAATTTGATACAAAGCATCTTAACTCTGATTTTTAGTAGTTAGAAAGCCAGATCATGAATATC
>NW_011888789.1:15865284-15884242 GCF_000151845.1 Pteropus vampyrus
CCTGAAGTTGTTTAAAAATGTATGGTAATTAGAAATACTAGTTAATGTTTATCCTTAAGTGTTTTAATAAAGAGTTGCTTATTTTTAACTCAACAAACATATTGGGACTTACTACATGTTAGACTTTAAATGTGTTTTATGGTTACCAAATAACCAATTCTTGGATTGGAATCCAGTCTCTGGTGAAGCTGTCAGTCATCTTCAGGGAAATGAGAAATATACTGAAGTTTTCAAAGCTAATACACACTTTAAAGGAATAACCTTTAGTTTGAGATTTTGGCTTTTTATATATTAAAATTTAAAATGTAATAATAGTTAATATTTAAAATTCTATTTGTTGGCAAATTAAAATGTTGGATATTATTTAATAGGCTTCTTGGTTGCAAGGAACAGAAATCTACTAGGCTAACTTAAACAGGAAAGGACTCTATTAGAAGAATTTCCCAAAGAATCGATAGGAGAACCAAAAACTCGTATACAGTATAATAAAAACTTGCAGCCAGGACTACTTGTATCATTAACTGTGTATCCTAAGTTTACAGAATATGTGTATAGCCAATCTTGTCCCAAGCCTGTGGGATATATGCCAAGGAATAGAGGTGTCGATAGGGAGAAAAAAAGGATTAAATTAAAAGTAAATTAAATACCATCATGTGATTTATAACATTTGACTTTTATGATAATTTATTGCAGCAAAGCAAAATAAAACACTTAACTATAGCCTTGGAAAATTGTCCTAATTTGAGTCATGACCTAGAGTTGAAATGAGAACTGTACCCATGTGTGGATTAGGTGATTGCACATGGGTTGGTTGTGTTGTTTTTGTGTTATATGATAACCTAACTTTCTTCCCCTAAAGTCCTTGTTGAGTGTTTTGGTCTCAGTGTTATTGTTCATCTTTCTGTAATTTGATACAAAGCATCTTAACTCTGATTTTTAGTAGTTAGAAAGCCAGATCATGAATATCATATATGACCTTATTTCTCTTTAGCATTTGACAGTTTGACCACTATCCTTGAAACTCTCATTTCCCTTGGTTTATATATGGTGACAATAAACTCTTCTAGTTTTTTTTCCCTACTTCTCTGCATGTTCCTGCATAGTCCCCTTCCTAATCCCTTGCATATTAATGTTCCCTTAGCATTCCACACAATCTGTCTTCTCATTTTATATCAGCTATATAGTTTCTTCTGGTCTAAATGACAAACTTTCATCCATTTACTGCTGACTTCCAAATTTGTTCCCCCAGATCACAGTACTCCTCTGTCACAGACTCCTGGCCATCCCTACCTCATATCCCACCAGCGTTCTCCACTCATTATGTCCCCAGCTAGACTTTCGGTTCAGTCACCAGCCCAGCCCTCCTCCTTCCACTCCATTACCTGAGCCAGAAGTCCAGTAGGCATCCCCGACTTCCTTACTTTCATTGACCATGCTTAGCTTACATGGTCTGTTGCCAAGTGCCATCATCCTGCCCACCCCTTCTTATCAAATATGCCCTCTTCCTTCTTCTTTACCATCTGGGAGTTGGCTCAGGCCCTTGTTTATCACTTTTTGCTTGGTCTACTGCTATGCTTGCTTTAAAACTTATCTCCCTGCCTTCACTAACCTCCACCCTGCCGTCACAGCAGTCTTCTTAAAGTGCATCTTGATTATGTTTCTCCTAGTTCAGAAACTACTAGTGGCATCCCAGCAGCTCCAGGGTAACCTGTGCTTTTGTATGCCGACCATACCAAACCCCATGTGGCTCCCTGGCATGACCCTCTCTCCCCAGGTCCAAGGGCCTTTGCTGTTTCCTTCCCCTGCGATGTCCTTCCAAGCTTATTGGCTGGGTCAATTCCTACTCATTCTCCAAGACTTGGCTTGTGCTTAGCTCGTGCTTCTTCCTGGCCCCCTTTTTTTCTATGCTGACTTTCTGGGTTAACTTCCCATTTATGGCATTCACTAAATAGTATTACTGCCATTTGATTTTCTTGCCTTTCTTTTCTATTAACTAGCCTGTGATTTCTTGAAGGTACTGTACCCTATTGGGACAACCTTATATCCTCAGTGCCTAGCACAATGCTGGGCACATAGTAGGTGCTCAGCAAATGTTTACTGAATAAATGATTAATGAGTGAGTATGAGTGAGTAGTGAATGGAACCTTCTGCTGTTTTGATAAGGAAAGTGGTAAAATATATGGTGAAGGATCTAGGCCTTCACACAGTGTCTTTCTTCTTGCTTCTTTTGCTAGTCTACACCTCCCTCACGGAAGGTCTCTAGTTTTTTCTTTTTTCTTTTAATTTTTTAAATCTTTTTTTTTTAGGTGAGGCAACCTTTGGTTGACCTCACAGATTGCAAGGACCTTGTCAGCTTACAATCCCTTATTTTATTTTATTTTATTTTTTATTTTTTATTTTTTATACCTACAGCACTTGGTCTTCCTAGGTGGTCTCCCATCCAAATACTAACCAGGTCCGATCCTGCTTAGCTTCTGAGATCAGATGGGATCGGGCTTGTTCAGGGTGGCATGGCTGTAGACTCTAATTTTTTCTTGAATAAAATCATGGGAGAAAGTTAAGGCAAAAAGGGTATCAATGAAAGAAAATAACTTTGAGGAGGAGTCAAAAGTGCATCAGAAAAACAACTTCTTGGTTATCCTACTTACCACACTTCTAATTTCCAGTTACCAGTTGTCTCATTTTGGTTTGGGGAACAAAAACAAAAATACATAGCCACCAATGTGGTAACTTGCAGTCTATACATTGGTGCCTTCCGAAGATGTATTCAGGAAGTCTTCTTCCTTTTAGAAGTAGACTGGAGGTGTTATCTACGCATTCCCTTTCTCCTGAATTTCTTCTTCTTTAATTTAGGAGCAGACATGGTTATGACCATGGCCCTCTCCCCTCTTGTTATTGGGCAGTTTGGTGTTGGCGTCATTGCTTGACTATTTCTGGAGGAGGGGCACTTTCGCTTCACAAGGGCTCTAGAATCAGGATTGGAACCTCAGCTTACATAATATAAAGAATTCAGTTGTTCATTGGTTATCTAATTAAACAAATGTTGACTTGGATGTCCACTGTGAGTCAGCCATTGTGAGGTGCTGGAGATTCAGGGAGGAGTGTGACAGTCTTTGCCCTCAAGGAGCCCATAGCGTGGTCCTTGAGCCACTGCAGCTGAACCTTCTGGGACGCTTGGGAACAATCCAGATCTCTCTCATATTTGCACCCTTCAGGAAGGTGACAGTGGCCACACGATGTAGGGAGTTGATGATCTGGTGGTCCTGACCCTTCTACAGGGGCCACTGCAGCTGTTGCTGCCACTGTGACTGATCAAAGAGGTGGCGCAGGAGCTCATCTCTTTTTCCAAATATCTGCTCTTTAAAAAAGAAACTTTCCTATTGCTGCCCTATTTTGGAGCTTGACCAAGATGTTTAGGTCAGAGGTTTAACTTTCTTAGTTCATGATGCCATTAGTGTCTCATTAATTTTTCCAACACCCCTTGACTAAAAGAAATGGTTAACAGCTTTTTTTTCATTAAGTAGTTAGGTCCACTAGCATATGAGTATGTCCTAACCGCTTAGGAGCTGTTTGGAAAAAAAAAAAATACAATAAATTGAAATAAAAAAAGTTTTATCTTGTTCTTAACCACAATTAATTAATATCGGAATGTGTGCATATCTTGGGCACGGCACAGCTTCTAAAACTTTGGTATCAGATTAGACACCACCACTTTGTTTTGTGTTAGCAACTGCTTTTTATCACAATAACTGCTGAAAATGTAATTTCGTAAAGATGTGCTATCATCAAAAGGAATGTAGCTCAATCTAACATTGAAATGTGACCACCTCGATCTAGAAGTTTGCATGATGTCTAGTATCACAGTGCTTTTCTTGAAAATTTAAAATATTCTGAAGCACAACTGTGAACTCCCTTTGGTGCCCTGAGGTGCCTTGAGCACAGTTTGGGAACCATTGATTTAGGTATAAGAATCTTTCTGAGGATGTTCGTAATCCTTCTGTAGCCTTTAGCCACCCAAATACATGCCCTAAGGGCAGGTTAGGGGTTAAATAACTCTGAGGAGCCAGATTATAACTTCACCACACATGGACAGGAGGCAGAGATACTTCAAATTGGCAAAAGATGGAAATTCTTTTTTTCATTTATGATACATCTTGGGTAGAGAGGCCTGATTTTTACCTCTTGGATAGCATTGCATTATACCTTGCTTACCAATGAATAAAAGTTTAGCTTTTTAACTATATTGTTTCTTTGATAAGATTCTTTTACTTAAGTTTTTTGGTTTGATTCACTTATTATTAATTTTCCCAGAAGCTGCTTATTTTCTATGGATTCATGATTTGCTTATAAAATATTTTAGGATTATCCCTTTCAGGCTTTGGAATAATGCTCTAAATCTTCTCAAAACCGGGGTTGTAATAAGGTTTATATCTTTGGGTAACAAGATACAATACCTATGCAAATTAGCTAGAGCCTACTAGAAAGTAGACTTAGGTGACATAATAATATTAATTTTATGTATTTGAGCTTCAGCTATGAAGACTTTCCTGATAGGAATCAGGAGATATTTTGAAAATCTAGGTAGCTTTAGAACAGAAGTAGAGGTGACCTGCTCTATCCAGTCTGAGGATTTAAGAATAGAGAATCTTGGTAAACGGCTTCCCATTGAAGGCACCTCCGCTGCCTTACCCAGCCTATTTCAAATGTATGGAAATCAGGGAACATGTCAACCTAGACAGTCTTTAAAAGAATGGAATGGTGTGGTGTTTTGAAAAGGGCCCCAAACTGAGTGTAGCAGATCTTGGTCCTGCTGCTAGCTCAGCTTTCACAAGCTCTGTGACCTGGGCTGGGCTTGTCCTGTGACATGCAGGATATTCAGCATTCATGGGCCCACTTAGCCATCGTGTTAACCAGAATGTCGTCCCCACCCCGAATACATTTTCATACACCCCTAAACTACTGTGCTTGAGTCACACTTACATCCAGTCCTCATTTAACATACGAAAAGACTGAGGCTCAGAGAAGTTACGAGACCATCTAAGGTCATACATACAAATGCAGCTACTGTCTAGGTCCTCTCTCCACCTACCTGGAATTCATGCCACGCATAGAGCTGCCGAAGACGTTTATTTCAGCTCTAATAATCTAGGGTTTGGGGAATCAAAGGAGATAGTAGTTATAATTGTGAATACTTCTTGTAAGAAAATGGAAATGACAAAAATCCAGTTAACTTGCTAAAAATTTAGATTCCCAGGTCTAGAATAAAAGCTTCATGAGGGCAGGGGTTTTTATTTCTTGTTCACTTCTGTGTTTCCAACTCCTAGAATACTGCCTGGTGCATAGGAGACACTCAGCAAATTTGTCGATTGAACTCTTGGGCACACTATAATTTATGAGTAACATTTATACTTAGGTGATCAGTATTCTGGTACAATATGAGTTACTCGATCCCTTTTAAGTTTGCTTAGATGAACTTTATTTCGTGTTACTCAGAATCAAGTAGTGATCTACAGCAATTATAATAATGTCTGTGATAAATTCTCACTGGCTAGAATATGATATTGAAGGTAGTATTATAATATTAATATCTTTGTCATCACCAACTGGATAACTTGTCTGTGGCTTTTTTTGTGTATTCGAGATGCTGGTCACAAAGGGAGTACAAGTATGTACTGGATCATAGTTGGAAGTCTGTTGCTTGTGTTGAGAATTTAAATTTCTGACTCCCAAGGTGGGGAAAACAGAGAATAATACTGTGCCCCTTGATAATTGTGACATTATCTGACCCAGGGTTGGAAGATTTCTCCCTTTTAAGGATCTCTCTTGTAATGCAGAGGCATTTATGCCCTTACCACGAGCTCCTAGAATAACGAACGGCACTGGGACTTCTACAGCATCATCACCTTGACACAAGGAGGTTTGTGGTATCGCCGAGAATGTGACTACACTTGACGGCTTTATTCCAGGAAATTAGGTGACGAGCGCACTGTCTCATTTTCATTTACAATTTGGTAATTATTATCTTCCCTTATGTTTGTTTAAATTCCGACCAAGTTAGAAAAGTGCTGAGCTCTTTAGAAGAGCATCTTAGGTGGGGAGAAGTGGTAAATAGGGTCCTCATCACCTGATTCTAAACTAATCTCCAAGTGGAGTCAGTTTTCATTGCTTGCCTCTCCCATGCCCTGCAGCCCTGAGGGTAGGAATGCAAACATATTTTGAAGTGAATATTTTCACCACACTGTCCTTTCAGAAAACCTCTAGATACAATTAATGGAGGACAATTACATCTAACCAGTACTTCTCAAAGTGTTTTCCAGAGATTACTAGTGAGATAGGATGGTTTTCAAAAGATTTTTGTTATCAGATAGGTTTGGAAAACAGCGTGGAATGTACTCCTCTCTTGTAAGGTGCAAGGCACCTTGACCTTTTAAAGGTTCTGGGCATTCTAAGGTGAAGACAAATGTTTGGTTTAACCTAATGGTTCCCAGCTTTCTTCACCACACACTCTTATCCAGCATGACATTTCTTAACCTTTTTAAGAACAGCATGCAGCCAACCAGCCTTTGAGAAATGCTGCCAGTATAGAGAACCTGATTCCAAGTGTGATTTGCACCTGCCAGTAGTCATAGACTAAGCCAGCGTTTCTCAGCCTTTGATTTGGAGCTTTAAAAAAAATATGGAGGCCCAAGCCCATCCCCAGAGTTTCTGCTTCTGTGAGCTGGGCTGGTGCCAAGTTATCTACATTTCTGAGAAGCTCTGTAGGTAGTCTTATATGTTCCAGAGGTTGAGAATCACTCTACCTGGAAAAGGTTGCCAAGTTGTTTCTTTTCTCCAAGACTGCAGTAGGTGTCTCCATTTCATAGTTCTTTTGGATGTCGAGCATGTTTCCTAAAGGGAATTGGTTTCCCGTTGAAGGAAAACTGATGTGGTGGAGTGGCTCAGAGGTTGTTAGCCTCTGGGGCTCTTCCTGGCTTGCACGCCCAACACTGGCACCGTTCCTTTGCAGGTGTCGTCCTGGAAGAGGTTGCTGGAAGGATGTAAGGAAGTGGTAAAGGGGAGGAGGAGCACTGTCAAGGGTCCTGTCCTTGAGCTCCCTAAGGTGGGTGCTGCTCAGACCTGGAAGTCTGCTTTGTCAGTAAGCTGCTGATTTGGTCATGTGGAGGTTGATCCGATGTTCTTTTGGAGAAATGTTCTCTGTTATGGTTCTTCTCATGTTATATACCTTGTAGCCTAACATCCATTAGAAACTCTGTTCTTTCCCATTATACTGTGAGAAACGAGGCAGGAAACAGCTCAGTAAGATTAGTGGGTTTATAGTAACCACGCAGAGAATTCATATAAGGACAGAAAGTGGTGTGGTGCAGCCATAGGCTGCTCTAGTGGATTTTTCTAAGAAAGGGCCCAAGTGAGAACGTAGGTGATTCTGACTGAAATTAAGTCAGAATCTACCAAATCTGCCTACGCTGCAAAGGTTGTGTCACAGCTTGTGGAAAAGGCCCCAGTAGCAAAATGTTTAATTGGAAGCAAGGGAATCAAGCCTGTCTTCATATGGTGAATGAAGTGCTTTGCTGGGGACCATTTGTGCTTTTCCTTCTTACATGTAGTCGCCAGTCTTACCACAGAAATTATGCCAGTAGTTACTAGAGAGTGTAAACTCAAATGGAAAGCAGGCCCTTTCCTGTTAATTTATGGTTGGAGGAGAGAGCATTTACGGCTCTGCATTGTCTCTGCAGTTCTCCGAAGTGATTCGCCAAAGGGTGAGCCAGAAGAAAAGAAAAGGGAACGAATTTCTGCATAGTGTTCCAAGAACTACATAATCTATTTTATATATATAATTCCCTCATTTGTTCCCTACAACAACCCTAGGAAGTACTCCTTATTAGTTCTTTATATAAAGATGTGACGTGGAGGCTCAGAAAGATAAAATAACTTATCTAAAGGTACATAGCTAGAGAATAATGGGGCTAGAATTCAAATTTAAATCTATTCAGTTTTCAAGTCCGCTTTGATGCTCCCTAGCCCCATCCTGATGTCTTTTGCTGGTACCCATGGCAGTGGTCCCGTCACTCTTGCATCTGAAGATCTTCTTTGCAGTCGAGCGGAATAACAAGCTCTTAATAAAAAATGGAGATGCCTTGTAATGCTTTATTGCTTATTTTATACTGCTACCATCATGGAAATGAAAATGCTTTCTGATACCAGTCATTCTAGGACAGACTCAGAAAAGAGTGTGGTGGCAAAGGATCCATTTATTTTTCTCCGCTGAGTATATCTAGATTATACTTCTTTTGAGCTTATGAACAGTCAATTGGTTTTTGAATAAGCAATTAATAGTGCTCACTAGCAGTGTGTTTTATGTCTAGAATTTAGTGGCATTAGCTGGAACTTTATAATGACATAAACATTGTCCTGGAGGAAATAGACTACCACCATGTGATATAAAGCTAACATTAGTAAAATAAATATTAATCCAAAGTTAACTGTTAGCCTAAGCTTTCTCTTAATTCAGAATTCAAACTAAGCTTTACTCTGTCAAAAAACCCACTTTATTACAGCTTAGTTTGAAATTCTAATGTGAAAATCACCGTAGACTTGCAAAAATGCAGTATGAGTAATGTTAACTGTCTCCGTAACTTAATTACAGAATAACAAGTACCATTGCCCACGAGGCTCATGACTGTAAGCTTCCAAGTTTCGGGATCACAGAGTTCCCAAATGGTAGCTCTGGTTGGTGACAACTTAGTTTGATCTTATGTTCTGCAGATGTAAAAAGTATAGAGGTGAGTGATCTTTCAAGAGTCCCAAGGCTCACGGGTGTCACACATGGCTTCTTATTTTGTCACCATAGACAGTGTTGCCTTTAATTGGAATATTTTTAAGAAACACTTATCCAAGCCTATTAATGTAGCAGACTATTAGATTTGGCTCAGTTTGTGCTTCTAATGTGTCATTTAATCCTAACCAAGCAACATAAACATATCCCAAAAGCCTCGAGCTGCATGGAGTGACAGTTGTCAGCGTTCAGCCTCATTGGTCTGTGTTCTCTGAGACCCAGAGTAAAAGCAGGTGGCCAACAGAATTTGGAAGCCTTTGAAAGTTTATTCCAGTTGCTTAGTTGCCACAGAGCAATCATCAATTTTTTGTTGGCAGTTTCAACCTGAATGTGTTGGCTCTGTGGCTTGTCTAGTGCAAGGTAGCAGGAAGGTGACTGGAGAATTAATTTAAACAAGGTGAAACTGAATGCCTACAAGTGAGCATAATCCTAAGCAAGTTCTGTAATCAAAGAAATCAGATTTATAGTGATTGGTAATTTTAGTGAAAATTGAATATAGTTCTCTGCTGTTATGTTGTTCTGAATTATACTTGCTTATTACTATCAGAAAGGACCGAGACATTTGATAACCTGATAAGTTTTGGGAAAAGGTCACTTAGAATCAAGTGACATGCAATCAAATGACCTTACTTTTACTTTAATGTTAGAGGCTGGTCTGATACCATATACATTACATAGATTTGCATTGGGTTTAGTGCAAGTTAAAATTTTTTTTTCCTCCAAAGTATGTGTATCCTTGTCAGTGTCCACCGTCTGTGGTTTTATTTGGCTGTCGGTCCACTCCAGTTACCAAGACTTCTGGCTGAGAAATCTTTTGAGGCATTTCGCAATGATACCTGTTAAAATGGTCGGTTGCCTTTTTTCAGTGAGCAAATTAGTTGAGACTCTTTATACCACAGGAGATAGAAAACCCAGCTCATACTGACTCAAGCAAAAAAGAGAATGTGTTGGTTTATAAAAATAGATGGGGGCAACTGGCTTCTGGGATTCCTTGATTCAGAGACTCAGATCTCTTGGTTCTGCCTTTTATGTTGGCTTCATTTTTAGATAGTAGAAAAAGGTTACAGCATCTCTAGATCTAAGTTTAGCTGAAGGGTGAGCCTGCTTCTCTCTCAACCTTCCCAGCAGGTCCCAAGAATGACTCTCATTGGCTTTGATTGGGTCATGTGTCCATCTCTAAATCAATCACTGGCTGGGGGATTGAATTACTCAATTGAGCTGGCCTTGGTCAGCTGTATCACTCTTGAAGCTGGGTGATCTCCTTCACACATGAGCTAGAGAAAGTGTTGGCTTTTAGTAGATGCTCTCAGGCTCTTTGAGTTAAAATGTCAGGTCTTTGAGGGGAAATGAATAACGGGGGTTCTTTTCCTTCACCTGCACACTACAGTGTTGCTAATGTGCATTACAGCTTTCGAATGGTCTAAGTAGTCATATTCTACTATTACGCTGTCATTTACCAGGATGATATCTAAAATCCTACTAAATGGGGACATATATTCAGCTGTAGTGCCTAGTAACAAGTGATGGCCTTCTTGAGGAAGGGCTGAGTGACAGGACACTTGTATTTTCAAGCCTCCTTTTTTTTTTTTTTTTTTTTGTCCTAGCATTTCCAGGACTCATTGGAGTAAGATAAAGATAGATAGCTCAAACAGAGACTGGACTGGTAGATTATAATAAAATTATCTTTAAGCTTTTGTATCTGATTTCTTTTCCTATTAATTAAGATGAATAATTTTCTAAGTTGTTGGAAAAATCAGAATGAATTTATGAATCCTTTGAAATTATGATGAGCTCACCACTCTTAAATATCTACAATAATAGCTCTCTGTCTACATGTTAAGAGATCAATCTCATGACACCAGATAATAATTCACTTTTATTCTATACTTTATGGGCTTTGGTTTCCTGGAAAGTGAAATTATGAGAATATATTAGTATACTGTTGATACTCAGAAGCTGATGTGTTTTTATGCTCATTTTAGGACTTAGAGAAGCATCAGCCCTCAATGCAAATCTTTTATTTTTATAGAGGAAATGATAGGTTTTTTAAAACTAAAAAAAAAAAAAAGAAAGAAAATAATTTATATGCTAGAATTTATATCTTGTAGAAGTCTACTCCACATTAATAAAAAATTTAACTTTGAGACTTTAAAAGGGCATTATCTGACCTTTTATACTTAGTTTCTCTTAATAGCAAATTGGGTGAGAGAGGCTATCAAAATTCCATTATTGATTATGAAACCGAGTCATGCCTAAATATGCTATTTATATCTGCCATTACTACTTCCCCCTGCCCCCCTCCTCGCCCCCTAGTCCTGGTTGCTTCTAAGACCTTCTCTTTATATTTGGTTTTCAGCAGTTTTGCTGTGATGGGCTTTTTATTTTCCCCAATTGTGATCTGTGGCTCAATAAACTCCATTATCAGTTTTGGAAAACTCTTGTTGACTATTTCTGCAGCCATTGCTTTTTTCTCTCTCATCTTTTCTCCTTTTGGGATACCAGTTACATGTATGTTAGTTTTTTAATCCATGTTTTGTGTGCCACTTAAGCTCTTTTCTGTATTTTCTTTTTTTTTTCTCTCTGTGCTTCTATTTGAATATTTTCTACTAACACCTCTTTCACTTTAGGAAATCCTTTTGTGCTATGTCTAACCTGCTGTTAAACTTACCTATTGGATTTTTCATTTCAATTATAATATTTCCATTGGATTCTTTTACATAGATTTAATGCATCTGATAAATTCTCCATCTTTAATCTGTTTTTTGAAAATAGTAATTATATTAAAATTTCTTTTTGATAATTTTAATATATAGGTCACCTAGATATTATACCTGGAGTCTATATGTTATCTATTTTTTTCTTTTAGTTTTTGGTCATTTGTTTTTGTTTCTTGTCATGCTTTGTAGTTTTTTATTCAGCACCTGACACTGTGTATGAAAATTTACGGGATTTCCGGACGCTGTTATCTTCCTCCAGAGAGTATGAAATGTTTTTCTGATGGGCAGTAGTATAAAGCTCCTTATCTAAATACAGTCAACAGTTTATAATGGTTGGGGTGGAGTGGAGTTTCAGGCTGGTGTATTTTCGTTTACCTGACTCCTAAGGCCTTTGACAGTCAGGGCCTTGGAAAGGAAATCAGGAGTGACCTCAGGAAAAACAGGTTGAGTAATGTGGTAGAGGAAGAGGTCAGACGGAGGAACTGACAGATGAGAAAAGGAGACAGGCAGGACTGATGCTGTTTTGAGAACTTGGCTGTGCAGGGCTAGAGGGAGATGTGCAACACAGTTTTAAATCAGTCAGTCTGTCTGTCTGTCTTTCTCTTTCTTAGTATCTTTCACACACATACACACACAATCTCATATACACACATGGATATAAGTTTATAAGTAATACAGAGATGATGTGGCCTGTAGAAGAGAATCTCTTTATTTTGCTTGTGTATTAGAGTACAGGCTTAGCTACTCCCAAATATAATGTCTTAAATAAAAGTTAATTTTTTTTTTTTCACTTAAAGTCCAGATGTAATGTTTCACCCTAAATGCAACAGAAGCTGGACAAATAGATGTCTTCTTTCTTGTGGCAGTAGGCTCATAGACAGTTGATTCCTCAGTATTGGAAGGGTATACACAAAGTCCCAGAGCACGGCAAATGCCCATTGCAATGGATTATCCTGAAGTCCTGTCAGCTAGCTCTGTGCCAGCCTAGCACGTAATAGAGCTGGGCTTTTGAGAGAGGTAACCTTAGAAATTATGATAAATTATAATTCTAAATGCCAGTGGCAGACTGACTAGCTAGGAGAATGGACTTTAAGGACAGCACGTGCAGCCTGCTTGCTGCCTCATGCCTCAGGGACGGCCTGTGCACACCACCTGCACCTGAGCCAGGAAGGCTGAGGCTGATCTGTACCTGCACCAGCCTGTCAGCCGAGTGAAGGAGGCTAAAGTTGTGGGATAATTTTTTCCACCATCCCATTCAGTGCAACCACACCTCTAGGATCCACTTATCTTGCATGACAACTAGCTCTTTATTTTACTTTCACATTAACTGTGGCAGAGGGCTGGACTCATATGTTGCCAGTAGTTTGGTTCAGTCGTTGGTTGAGAGTGTTCCAGGATCTGGGAGTCATCTCAACCACTTCTCTCATTTTCTGGTTACAGACACAAAGTCTTAACTCCATCATCAGTTCCAGCTTGTTACTCAAGTCAGACAGCTGGCAAGTAGCAGATCCTGTGTCCAAATTCGTTCCTTGTGATTTCAAAGCCAGTGGGAGTGTGTCTTATTTGCCTTCGTATTTTCATTGCCTGGCATAGTGACCTGATACCTAATAGATGCAGCAGGGCAGTGGGAGGTGCTAATTGAGAGCTTTTATACCACTTCCTCTAGCCCCAACGGTAGAGCTAGTATCCTGTTGAGAGCAAAATTATTAGTTCTCAAAGGCCCAATACAATCCCTCATATATTTCCAAGTGTAAGAAGGGGTACTAATTTTGTCAAACTTTTTCCAGTGACCAGCTGAGACATAAGATAGAAGGAAGGGTGCTTCTTAGTACAAACTTTGTGTATAACGGTTATTCTTCTGTTGTTCCCAGATCAAGGCAAAGAGAGTAAAGGGGTTTGGAGGTTACCCTGTTTCTGAGCTGAGATAGAGGAGTGGGCAAGAAGATCATAATATTCTTGGGGGCTCAAAGAAGTGAAGACTACTTCCATGTTCTCTTCTTGGATGTCTGCTAAGCTATAGGACTTGCTGACCTGCTCCAGTGCTAATGGAGTGCAGAGGAGAACATTGGTGAGAGAAGGTATGGTAATGTAACAGTTGAAGAGGAAACAAATAGCTTCCTCAAATTCGTGGTCTTTGAGAATTATGTAAGTAGGATTCCACTCATGAACAGGTCCAAGTATTGGCCTTGGCCTACACAGGGAAGACTAGTTTGAGCTATCACTAGTGGGGTGAAAAGGCTCTCATGTCCATGCCAAGTGGCATGATGCTGCCAGCTGGAGGTCAGCTAGAGGAGGCAGTCAGATCTCACTAGAGCTCACCAGTGCGTAGTTGCTGCTCAGGTTTGGGACCCCGGCTAGCAAGACTTGTCGGGGCCCCCATCTGTCCATTTGTATCAACTGCAATGAGTGTCAGGCACATTAAAGAGCAGGACACCAACAAAGAAAATGACAACTAATTACTATGGAAAAGTCTCCCACCAGCCGTTCTTGGCTCTGTTGTCCTAGGAGCGAGGCCAGGAAAGAGGGAGTGTGGAGAGCAGACAGCACCCCCTCCTCTGTCTCTGCCTACCCACTGAGCCATTAGAACCACCAGCTTGACCTGCTCTTCAGAGATGAAGGGATCTTAGAATTGAACATGAGATTGACATGGTGTATGAACTTAAAAAATTTTTTTGTGATGAAAATCTTCAAATATACACAAACGTGGAATATAATGAACTCCCATGAACCCATCACACAACCTCAGCAATTATCAACATTTTGCCAATGTTGTTTCATATATCTTCCAACTCATTAAAATTTTTGTGGGAACATTTAAAAGCAAATCCTGGCAATTATGTAATTTCACATGTAAATACTCATATATATTTCTAATAGATAAGGACTCTTTTTGAAAAATCATTTCGTTATTGTTTCTGATGAAATTAACATTAATTCTTTAATATCATATAGTACCCAATCCACATTAAAATTTCTCCGATTATTTCAGAGGTATCTTTTCATAGTTGCTTTTCAAATTTGTGTATAATCAAGGCCCACATTTTGCATTTGGTTACTGTGTTTTGTAAGTCTCTTTTATTATGTAGTTGTTCCCATATTTCACTGTTTTTTTTTTTTTTCTTCTTGACATTTTATGGAGGAGCACTCATTTGTCCTAAGAAAAGTTTCACCCTCTTGACTGATTGCTTTCTAGTGGTGACATTTAACTTGTTTCTCTGTTCCTGGTATTACCTGTAAGCTGGTAGGTAGATTTAGAAACTCAATTAGATTCAGATTCAATTATTTTTAGACAAGAATACTTCATAAGTGGTGCTGTATATACTAGACTATTTTAATAACTAAAAATGACTAAAATGTTTTGAGATGGACTGAGAATAAAAGCTACTCCCTTTGCAGGGGTAAGGGGGATGCACAGTGTGCAGCTAGTGGTAGCAGTTATTGGAAAAAAACAAAACCACCAGTTTTATTACACAATAAGTTTAGCCTCTTCGGCCACTCTGATTATAAAGAAGAGGTGTAATGGAATTTTAAAATTGCATTTTCCACTAGGGATCCAAATTCAATAGATGTGTGAGTTGGCAGAAAAGGCAGTTTTGAAAACCAACCCCACAGCTCTAAACCAGACTGTGGAGAGGAGAGAAGATTTTACACACAGCCAGCCCTCTTACTCCAACCTGGTGGGATGGGGGTGGGGCTCCTTGGAGCAACAATTCTGTGGTTGGATGGCTGGACGGCTGGAGGATACGGTGCCGTAAGGCTCCTGAACCTCAGGTGGCCGGGATGGACTGGCTGTAGCTTTGTGCTTTGGTGTTGTGATCTGCCTGCCCCAGCAGCATTAACGGAGCCAGAAAAAGCTAAATGATTGCTCTCTGTGCACCAGAGGTAAACTACACATGGGAGAGCAGCGTGTCTTCTCTGGTGCTGTCTGACAAGTTGGGCCATGCAAAGGCCCCCCAGGAGCAAGAGGCTGGAAATAGATGCCAGATAGATTCTAAGCGTTGTGGAGGTTGACGGCACCGAGATAAATTCGTCCAGGTCAAGTGACCTGGAGGAGAGAGGTTTCTGGCAATGAGATCTCCTAAGAACCCACTAAAGCAGCTCATACAAAGAAGAATGAGCTTTAGACATTTGCCGGTCCCAGAGAATGGGATGCCAGCTTATGATGGAACCAGTAAAAACTTTATTATTCCTTTTTCCTTCTCCTTCCTTGCATCCCTATACCTGAGGAGATCAGCAGCTGTAGGAAGAAAGCCTGACTCACCCTGCCCAAGACCATGGATCTGAAACCAGGCTTAGTCCAGGAAGGGAGGATGATACTCTAAATCAGATTTGGAATATTGATTATTCAAAGGGACTAGGGAGTCCAGTTTTCAAATTAAAATCGTTTTATGACTTAAACTGACTCTGGTTACCTACGAGTGAACAGAGAGGGCCTGGCACCTGCCCAAGCTCTCATCTGGAGCAAGAAAAGGCCACCTCCCACTGACAGATTTTTAAAAGGGTAGAAGGAGAAGTTCTCTTTTGATCACGTTCTGCAGTTGTGCTTATTCAACACTGGTTGCTCAGCCAGTGCTTGAATGAAGCAGTGGGTCAGGGCTGATGCACTGTGTGTAGCTAGGTAAGGATAGGATGAACCAAGCTGACTTCATCTTTTTCATGTCTCAAAATCAAAGTAAAACCTCGGGAGGCTGCAGCTGTGGGAGTGTATCCTTTTAAATGATCAGCTGGTGGGAGGTGCAAACCCGCTTTTTGTTCATTTCATCCTTTGTCCTCTCTATTTCTCATTTAGTGTCATTTCCATGGGTCGTGACAAGTACAGTTTTGACACTGAATCCCTTGTATTATCTTCTTGCTTTCTAAATGTGATTTTTAGGACCATGGCAGTTTTCTAGAAAAAATGCTCAACTACATCTCATTTCAGGTTATTTATCTTAACTGGGACACAATGAAAAATAGTATCTTTTGTTTTTATGGACTACCATGAAAAACTTGAGTATGAATTATCATAATTGACCCTGAATAGTAAAACATTAAGTTGTATAAACATTTAACAGTCCTTATAAAATACTGTTTTTAGCATTGGCTATTCAGTTCCCTTCCTTTTGTATTGGAAGTATGCCTGGAAGACTTATCCACCTAAAAGGTAAATTATTTATTTGCAGTTGGATAAATAGAATTAGTTTGAACTATTGGAATGATTTATTAAATTTCCTGAATTAAAATATTTTCTTTGTGAATAGTATGTACACATAAAATGATTCTTTTGCTGACCAAGGAGCCTTTATCCATTTATTGATATTTGGGCCTTATTATCATCAGTAAGGCTAGTTTCCCAGACGAGACTCTTGAATTTTGTTGCCTTTTGCTTTCTTGACTTCTTGTGTTAACCTGTTCTGAAAATTACTGTGATTTTTTTTCTCAGAATCAGTGTTAAGCCTCGGGTACTACTCTTTTTTCATTGCATCAAATCCATGAAGAATGACAAGAAAGGGAGAAAATTAATGGCATGAATTTTAGTTTTCATCCCTTCATCAGGGGAGATGAAAATATAGATAAACATTTAGGTCTTCTAGGGGTAGTAGCTCTTCATTGTAATGGGAGTAGGAAGATGGAGTTCTAAAGTTAAAAGAACATGAAAATGATTATTATTTTAAGGGGAAGTATTTACAACTTTTTGTTGTTGCTGTGGTTTTTCCAGTTGACTGATCGATTTTACTATTTTCAATATGAGAAAAACACTTGCTGGTGGATGATTTTATTTAGTCATTTAAAATACAAAATTATGATGTGACATATGAGTGTGTTGTTCCCCATTCATGTGGGAAGTCAGCTAAAGAAAAAAATTAAGGTAATGACTTGTTTTTTGGTGAAAAAAAGCACAAAGTTTTAATCTAAAGATTTTGGGACGAATCCAACTTATCTATCTATGCCCTACAGAAAACATACAATATCTTCTTCTAAGAAATTCAGATATATCACATATTAGCTTTTCAGATAGCCATTGTCCAGTAGTAGAAGGGCAAAGGTTTCTATTCCCATTTCGCTGTTGGACTGTAGGTTGCTTTAAAGTTCTTTGAAAATAGCTGAGGCCATTTTTCCATGGGCTTTGGCTGTGAAAGCTAAAGTTAATGCCCTTCTCTGTGGCTTTTCAATAGAATTTTTTTCAAATAGCTGTAATTTTCATCTGGTTACTTTAAAAAAAATCTCCTTTCTGTCTTAATCATTAACTTAAAGTATATTTAGCACCTTTTTAGTGCGAATTCCATATTGGCCACATTAGTCAGTGGAGAAAGAGTTGGCAGCAGATAGTAACTCTTTCCCTGATTCTGATTTCTGACTGCTCTCAGTTGCCATTTGTACTTCCACCATGTAGACACCAGACTATTTCAGTAATAATTTTCAAGTGCCTCCCACTCTAGGTTTCCGTGACTCCCTGAATAACAGGTCTTTCACTAGGGACTGGTCCATATAAAACAGCGAGTTTAGTGGATGAGTGTTTCATGCATATCAAATGTAGAGCTTCCAGAATCAGAGAAATCTCTGTACTTATCTTATTAAATTAGTAGAACCCTCAAGGACAGCGTGAACCACTGCATTCAACCCTGTGGTGGCCCTTTAAGTTGGTGGTGCTACTCATTTCTGTGCCTGTCTTCATTACTGTTGCTCTCTGTTTATGTCTAGATTTTGATTAGGGATCCTATTGTATGTTAATGAAGAGCAAACTATTGAGACAGAACAGCTTATATATCTGAGAAGGGGAGAGAGCACTATTTCTTATTCGATTGGCTAAAAAGTCCTATCAAATGTTCAGACACTCAGATTACAGCCAACAGCAAAAATATGTTTAAAGAAAATTGGCTTGCCATAATTAAAGTGATTAAAACAAATATTAAGCATTGGAAAACAGCCAACATTTTTTTCTTCTTTACCTTTTTAATGAGGTATAATTTCTAATAAGTATACAATCTTAAATATATAGCTCAGTAAACTTTTACATATGAATATACCTGTGTAATCATAATACAAATCAAGATTTAGATTTAGAACACATCTGACACCAAGAAAGGCTCCCTATCTACCACTGTCTCACAATTAGTATCCCCTCTTTCAAAGGTAACTACTATTCTGACTTCTAATCCGATATCTTAGATTAGTTTTGCTTGTTTTTGGACATCATAAGATATGTACTCCTTTGTGTCTGGCTTTCTTCACTGTGTCTGTGAGATTGAGCTATGTTGCGGCATATAGCAGTGGTTTGTTCTTTTTCTTTGCTGTGTAGTATTCCATTGTATGAATATACTACAATGTATTTATCCATTCCACTGTTGATGGACAGTTTGTTCTAATTTTTGGCTATTATGAATAAAGCTGCTCTGAATATCCTTGTACATGTTTTCTGGTGGATGTA
>NW_011888789.1:15884292-15896035 GCF_000151845.1 Pteropus vampyrus
CCATATTGGCCACATTAGTCAGTGGAGAAAGAGTTGGCAGCAGATAGTAACTCTTTCCCTGATTCTGATTTCTGACTGCTCTCAGTTGCCATTTGTACTTCCACCATGTAGACACCAGACTATTTCAGTAATAATTTTCAAGTGCCTCCCACTCTAGGTTTCCGTGACTCCCTGAATAACAGGTCTTTCACTAGGGACTGGTCCATATAAAACAGCGAGTTTAGTGGATGAGTGTTTCATGCATATCAAATGTAGAGCTTCCAGAATCAGAGAAATCTCTGTACTTATCTTATTAAATTAGTAGAACCCTCAAGGACAGCGTGAACCACTGCATTCAACCCTGTGGTGGCCCTTTAAGTTGGTGGTGCTACTCATTTCTGTGCCTGTCTTCATTACTGTTGCTCTCTGTTTATGTCTAGATTTTGATTAGGGATCCTATTGTATGTTAATGAAGAGCAAACTATTGAGACAGAACAGCTTATATATCTGAGAAGGGGAGAGAGCACTATTTCTTATTCGATTGGCTAAAAAGTCCTATCAAATGTTCAGACACTCAGATTACAGCCAACAGCAAAAATATGTTTAAAGAAAATTGGCTTGCCATAATTAAAGTGATTAAAACAAATATTAAGCATTGGAAAACAGCCAACATTTTTTTCTTCTTTACCTTTTTAATGAGGTATAATTTCTAATAAGTATACAATCTTAAATATATAGCTCAGTAAACTTTTACATATGAATATACCTGTGTAATCATAATACAAATCAAGATTTAGATTTAGAACACATCTGACACCAAGAAAGGCTCCCTATCTACCACTGTCTCACAATTAGTATCCCCTCTTTCAAAGGTAACTACTATTCTGACTTCTAATCCGATATCTTAGATTAGTTTTGCTTGTTTTTGGACATCATAAGATATGTACTCCTTTGTGTCTGGCTTTCTTCACTGTGTCTGTGAGATTGAGCTATGTTGCGGCATATAGCAGTGGTTTGTTCTTTTTCTTTGCTGTGTAGTATTCCATTGTATGAATATACTACAATGTATTTATCCATTCCACTGTTGATGGACAGTTTGTTCTAATTTTTGGCTATTATGAATAAAGCTGCTCTGAATATCCTTGTACATGTTTTCTGGTGGATGTACTATGTTCTTTAATTACTGGGTCAGAGAGTAGCCTCTTTTTATCTTTACAAAACACTAATAAGTTTTCCAAATTGGTTATGTCAATTTAGACTCCCACCAGCAATATATGCAAGTTCCAGTTGTTTCACATCTTTGTCAACACTTAGTATTGCCAACAACCAACCTTTAACATTAAAGAAAAAAATGCCAGCTCTAATTTAAAAATACAATTTTTATAGCCCCCGAACTCAGTAACTTGTTTTTAAATGAATTCTTAATTCATCAGGTGGCATTATTGTGTTCCTACTGGGTTCAAAGTACTTTACTGTGCTGTGGGTCTATAAGAGAATAAAATATAACTCCTGCTTTCACGGGTTTACCGTACATGATAAAGCACCATAAATAATAGTCTCTCAAACACATCTTGACAGCAGGACCACTTCCATGGCTAAATTGTCAAGTGCATTATGCTTGTCTCTAGCGGCTTTCCACTTTTCCTTTACACTGTAGTGTCATTAATTTTGTGTTTTCCAGGATACCTCACTGTGCCGACCCATTTGGCTAATAGAAGCGCAAGGTACTCTGGACCCGTCTCCCTAAAAGTGCTTTGCCTTTCTCTTCTATGTTGTCAGAATTGATTCCCCAAAATCTTGCTTCTAGTTGGGTAAATTAAGTTTGGTATTAAAATTGGATAGAGGCTCCTTTATGTTATTTCCTTCAGGAAGTATTTTTCTTCTGAAAATGGATTCTAGGAGACATAGTGTCTTATCTCAAAGGAATTAACCACTGATGCTTGCATTTCTGATGTTTTCAGACTAATGGAGAATTTTGAGAAGTCTACTTTATAAATATTACATTAAGGGAAGCTGTTCATTCTACCTACATTTAAAGGTACCTCTAACATGGGAATAACTAAAAAATAAGGTAGAAATTTCAAATAATACCCATGCAAGGATGAAGTAACCTGAATATATATCCACTGGTTTGGACCACTTATTCTAAATGGATTGACTGAGCAGAATCTCAGATGTGTTGAATATATATATATATATATCTATATATACAATATGTATACAATTGATACACATATAGATATATAGATATATATCTCCATAAAATGCCACTTTAGATCTTATAGTCCAACATACTTTTCTTTATACTCATTTTTCCATATTGAATTTTGTGCGTAGCAACTCTGTTAAACTCTCATTAGTTCTAATATGTTATCATGCCTTCTTTCGAATTTCTTACACATAAATCACACATCAGTATATACTGACAATTTTATTTCTTCTTTTCCATTCCTTTTCCTTTTTTCCTCTTTTTCTTGACTTACTGCAGGCCCAGATCTTGAGTACAGTGTTGAAGGGAAGTGTTGCTGGGTGTCCGGATTTCTGACCTTGAAGGGAAAACTTTTAACATTTCACCAATAAGTATAATGCCTGTTTTAGTTTTTTTGTAAATCCCCTTCATTAGATTAAGGAAGTCACCTCCTATTCCCAGTCGTTAAGAGTTTTTATCTGATTGAATGGTGACTTTTATCACACACTTTGTCTATCACACTGTCTCTTTAATGGGAAGATGGCAATATTGACCCACGCTCATTAAAAGGTAATCTTTTAGATTGTTCATTATTACCTGGGATGGGTTCCAGGAAGATCCTTTCACTCTCTTTCTTGGCTAATTGACTTTGTTAGAATTGATGTTTACAATTGCCTAAGGCTTCTTTTTTGTGCTGGTGGGAATCTCGTTCTGAGCAAGGACTGGCTCATTATCATCATTTTGGGTTTTCGTTTTGTCATTTTTTCCCCCCTCCGATCAAGCCTAGGCTTGAGTCTTTTCAGTTGAAACAATCTGTATCCCAATCCCACATTTTGCCATTAGCCCTAAAGGTGACCAGGTGTTTTCATTGAATCAGAGAAAACTCGCCCCTGTTACTGGTGGAGGAAAGCAGACAATGTGTGAATTGAGAATTTCATCCTCATCCTTCTGTAGGCAGCACATTGCTTTTGCAAAGGGTCTGAGCCAGAAACAAGATACCTGGAGTCCTTCTGGTTCTCTCATGGCATGGGCCTCCCCCTTGAAGCCTTTGTGTTCCCTTCCCTAGGATGAAGGTTGGCAGTAAATACTCTCCCAGGACTATTTAGCACAAAGACTCTATGAATCTTAAGAGGGGTAGCCATTATCATCCTTTTCCACATTATCCCTACAACCCTGAGTCGAGAATTTTAATCTTAAAAAAAAAAAAAGATTGGTAGAGATAATCAACGTTGCATTGTAGGGAATCCTTGGTACTATTTCTAGTTTATGTGTGTATTTCATCCATCCTTTGGTTTCTGTCTTTCCTGATATACAAAGCTTCCTATTAATTGCAAAGTGAAAAAAACACCATAGAAGAAGAAAAATAAATTTAAACTTATATCTTCAGATGGGAAACTACCTTACAGAGCTATCAAATGTGTGGCTTCAAATCATAATGAGAATGGAGCACCATTTTCTAGATCTGTCCTGCAAAATGGAAATTTCATACACTTAAATTATACTTACTTAAAATGTAAATGTTAAAGAAATTTATTTTCTTTGACACCAAAATTTTGTTTGATAGTTGTCAAATTTCTTACGTTGTGCTTTTCATAATATTTAGTGCATATTATTAACTACCAATTAAGTGTATATTAGTTTCCTATGGTTGTTGTAACAAACACCACTGGGAAGCTTAAAACAGAAATTTATTCTTTCACAGTTTTGAAGGCTGGCCATCTAAAATCAAGGTGTTGATGGGGCTGTGTACCCTCTGAAGGCTCTAGGAGAGAATGCATTCCTGGCCTCTTGTACCTTCTGGAAATTCCAGGCATTTGTTGGCTTTGGGCCACATCCCTCCAGTCTCTGTTTCTATGATCATATTTTCCCCTCCTCTTCTGTGTCAGAACTGCCTCTGCCTCTCTCATAAGGACACATGGGATTGCATTTAGGCCCACTCGAATAATCTAGAATAAGTTCCCCCTCTCAAGATTATTAACTTAATCACTTTTTTTTTTTTTTGGCCATATAAAGTAATATTCACTCTTTTGCCATGTAAAATAATATTCACAGGTTCTAGGGGTTAAGGTGTGGATGTATCTTTTTGGAGACCAGCATTTAGCCTACTAAAAAATAGAAGCTATTTTTTGATAATGATGATTTTCTCAATACATCTAGAAATGGACACTTAGAGACTAGATAAGCCTTGAGTTTCTTTAATGTATCAAGAGGTACCACTACTTTTACTACCCAAAAAGTGGAGCTAGAAGGAATAATATTTGAATATCTCCCTTGTTTAACCTATAGACTTCCTGTTTATTTTTACTAAAATTGATTATCGGAGGACCTTGTGTATGAAAGGTATATCTAACAACATGATTATATGAATAAATGTTATAAATATAGGTTAAAATATTTAATTTAGAAAATTTACATGATGCTGAAGAATGTAGTTGTAGCCAGGAGAGTAAGCACTGTGCTACATTGCCTAGAGAGGTGACAGTTATATGTCAGAGGAAATTGAAGAGATCTTTTATTTTAAATTTACTCACTCTGGGAGTCAGATAGACCTGTAATTTTTTTATATGATGTTCAGTTTTAGAACTTTTCTGAAAGTTGGATTTTAGTCTCTAAAGTAATATTTTATTCTCTCGCTATAGGATAGGAAAGGATATTTTTCAGTAAGGATGACTGTAACCTTTAGAGTTAGCCAAATTTGTAATATAATGATTATTTTCAGTTCCTAAAATGGAATGGACTCATGGAGGTGCTTTCGTGTGCAAATCACAGTGTCGCAGGATAGCTAGGGGTGACCCGGAAATGTTCACTTGCTTATTATGTATTTATTCAACAGATGTTTACCAAATTCCTACTGTATGCCAAGCACTTTTTAGAACTTGAGAAAGGATGTTGTTTTCATGGAGTTTATGTTCTAGTGGGAAGAATAGACAGTAAACAAACAAGAGAAGTATTAGAGAATGGTAAGTGCTACGCAGAGAATTAAAATAAGGTATGCTACAGAGTGACTGGTGACTTCTTTTGATTGGGTGATCCTAGAAGGCCTCTTTAGGGAGGTGATATTTAAGATGAATTCGGATTGGACACGAAGGAGTGAGCCTTATGGATTGGCTGGAGAGGGTGCGGAAACTTAACAAGGCAGTGGGAATAGCTCTTGCAAGGGCCCTGAGGCAAGAATGAGCTTGCCGTCTTTGAGGAACCAAACAATGAAGCATAGTGGGTGAGAGGTCTTTTGGAGAAAATGAGATCGAAAGAGAGTTAGGGCCCGTCTCCGGGTTCTGCGGTTCTAGTCCAGGTTTCACATTAGAAACGTCTGCAGGAACTTTGGAAATGTACCTGGATCTCACCCCAGACAAATTAAATCTGCATCTCTGACGGTGGAACCTGGCATTCACTTTTGTTGCTATTGTTTTTTTTGTTTTGTTTTGTTCCCAAGGGAATTCTAACCTAATATGAAGCCGGCATGGTGATTCAAGATTTTGACAAAGGTAAGGAATTTTATTTTAAAATCAATGGTGTCAGTGGATTCCTTTAACAAAGGGAGTGATAGTATCGGCTTTATGTTTTTAAAAGGTCTTCCTGCCTCCTTCGTGGAGAAGAGGTTACAGGGTCACAGAACTAGAGCAGGGGAGCCGTCAGGAGGTGGTGGCAGTGGGGCTGGAGAGAAGCCGTATTTGGGCCAGACTCTTGAGGTTGTGCAGACAGGGCTGCTGATGGACTGCATGTGAGGGGAGAGAAAGAAAGGCATCACGAATGAGGCCTGGCTTTTCGGTCTGAGCAACCAGGTGGATGGTAGCTCCATGTACTGAGATAGGGAAGCCCAAGGAAGGGCCGCTTTCCATAGGAAAATTCAAAGTTTGGCTGTGGGCATGTTAAGTGAAATGAACACTTCATCTGAAGTTTAAGAAAAGTCTTGTGGGTGCACGGAACATAGAAGGATCAAATCAGGGTGGGGAAGTTACCAGTGGAAAGAATATGATTTGTAGGAGTAGGTGTGTGGTGAGTAGAGCAGTGGAGACACACCTTCCACACTCGGAGTCATGGAGGGGAGGGCAGTGGCCGTGGGGAGCAGTGTGGCGCGGAGGAGGCTGAGAGGGCGGGTCGGAGGCCTTTGAGTGCTCTGCAAGGAACCCTAACAGTCTCTATGAGCCCCTGGGAGTCAGTGACTCTGTCTGAGGCTTAGAGGACTCTGAGCAGACTTATGGTTAGGAGGCTTGGTCCAGTCACCCTGAAGGGTAGATTAAAGAAATAATTGGAGGTAGGAAGAGTGCTGAGGAGGCTACTGTGGTAAGTCATGGTAGGGCCCAAAGATGAGGACCTCAAGTAGAGCAGTTGCTGGGGGAATAGCGGAGAGCAGGTAGATTTAAAGGAGATGATGGTATTGGTTGGACTGGGTACTTTGGAAGATGGACGTGAAGGGTGGAGGTTGGGCTTTCACAGAGTGGAAGCAGTGAAAGGTGACTCTAGGTCGTCATTGACTTGCTAGTTGCTTCTGTATGTTGAAAATGATTTTTTTAAAGTCATCATTATTCTGTGTAAAAGGGAACTTCGAAATAACTTTTCTGCATGAGCCTAAGGAATTTTTAGGAAATGAGCAAATCAACTTAATAAAAAAACATACTTTAAATGACCTTGAATGGCATTTTCAAAGTTGAAGATTGAGTGAACTATCTTAAAGCCTGAGCTCCATTCGATATGGCTTATTTAGAAGAATAATTAGAAGCCAGGGTCCCAGCTTCTCATTCAGCTGTAGCAAGATTGAGGGTTGTGGCAGGATGGCAGTGCTCAGAGAGGTGTCACAGCAGCTCTTCTCCCCACACAGCCTTCATGTGTCAGGTGAGGCCTCAGCACAGAGTCCCTTGTGGGAGCTCAGCAAGAGAGGGTGAGGATGATGGAAGGTCAAGACACTCTAGGGATCGGGAGTGAGAGGTGGGGGAAGGAGGCGTCTCATGCTGGAAAAGCAGTGACTCTTCACTAACTGGTCTGAGCTCTGCTCTGGTTAATGTCCCCCTTACTTTCTTGCCTCCTTGGTCCCTGCTGGCCTCTCCTCTGGCCGCGGCCATCTGTTGCCTCCACTGGCCTTTCTTACTGCATTGATTTATTGCAAGTAGAATTAGCTTCACAGCAAATACTTTTTGCTCTTGGCCTTGTGATAGTTTCACTTACAAGGCAAGTGGGGTCAGTCGAGTCTTTCCCTTTCATATTCCCTGCCCTTCCCCGACTTCTCTCTTTGCCCTCGTAAAGGAAAACAAGGCTTGCACATATGTCATCGTTGAACCACAGCGCAATGGCTCAAAGTAAACTCCAGCAGTAGATGAAAGTAGCACTTGGATATGAAGCTTTTCATAGGCTCTGTGATACAACGGATGGCTTCCATGTGAAGAGCCAGTGGGGCTAAGAAGAGGAACTAATAAATAGGGAATAGACTCCACTCTTATTTAGTCTATTTCTTAACATTCTCCTATATTATTGTACTTGTTTCAGCTAATGAAACATCCAGTATATCCCCAGATCAAGCTCTAAAATTTACATATTTATTTTCATAGACTATAATTGTGTAGGTTAATGAATAATTAAAAAGTAAACATCTGTGTAACCCAGAATATTGCCATTTCTCCTAAAGCCTTCCATGGTTCCTTCCTGGTCATAGCCCTTCCCCCTCCCACAGGTAACCACTCTTCTCGTTTTTATGAAAATAGTTTTCTTGCTTTAAAAAATAATTTCATCACTCTTTAAATAAAATAATTTTCTTTTACTTGTTTTTAAATCATTTGTAAATGGAGGCAGGCTGTACATCATCTTTCGTGTCCTTTGTTCTGCATTAGGTTTGTAAGATGCATTTATTTTGCAGCTATAGTTAAATTTCACTGCCATATAGTATTTCATGAATGAAAATATGACATATTTATCCACCTCTTAGGGTTGTTAACCATTTGGTGAATAAAAATGATGCAACTGTGACTATTTTTATGCTTATATTCCCATGTGCGCTAGCATGAGTTAGCCTAGAAGAGGAATTGCTGGCCTTTTTTTTAACTCTGCTATATAACAGGGTGGTCATGTGATCTTGCCAACCCTTAGTATTGATATATATGTAACAGATATACATATTTGTTAAACCAGGGTGTAATAAAATTCAATATTCATCTCTGTGATTTTTCTTTGCTTTTCTCTGTTTCTAGTGAGGTTGATGACCTTTTCTTATGATCATATGAAGTTCCTCTTTTGCGAAGCAGATCATTTTTCTGTTGTGCCATCTACCTCTCTTGAATTGTATGCAGAATTCCTTATACATTCTGGATCCCGGTCTTCTGTTAGTTATACATATAGCTAATCTCTTCTCCCACTCAGTGATAACTCTTCATATGGTGTTTCTTGGTGAACAGAAAACTTTAATTTTCATGTAGTCACATTTAGAAATCATTTCCTTTATGGTCTGTGCTTTTTGTACCTTAAGACATCCTTTCCTACCCCAAGGTATTGATGTATTTTCTATATTAAATTATATATTTAATGTATGTTCTACATTGTTATTTTCTGTATTAAATTTAGCCTTTCACGTTTAATTCTGAAGTTCGCCTGAAATTAGTTTTTATGTGTGGATCCAAATTAACTTATTTTCTATGGATATTTATTGAAAAGACTATCCTTTCTACCTCTGTGATATATCATATATCACTGAGTGTGAATAAGTCTGTTTCTAAGCATTCTAGTTTGTCCTACTGTTCTATGCCTATACCACACTGGTTTAATTAAAAAAAAAAAAAAAGTCTTGTTATATGAGAAGGAATTCTTGTTCCTCAAGAGAGTCTTGACTTCTCTTGGCTCTTTACATTTCCATATAAAATTTTAAAACCAACTTGTTCAAGTTCCACGTCCCCCAAATAAAATTTTGAGATTTCGAGTGGGATTGCATCAGATATATGAATTAATTTGGAGAAAACTGATATCTTTACAGTATTGAGTCGTTTTAAGTCTTACTAAAGTTTTATAGTTTTTTCCTCAGAAACCTTACATATCTTTTGTTAGAATTATTGGTAGACACGTATTTTTTATAATGTTGCAAATGTTCTTTTTGAGGATTTAATTTTCTGCTTGTATCATAGAAATTTAGTTGGTTTTTCTACATTGCTAATTGATTTTTCTACGTTGCTAAATGCTCCTATTGTAACAGCTTATCTATAAATACCTTTAGATATTCTACAGACATAATCCTATCATTTGTGAATATTGACAGCTTTGTTTCTTTCCAGTCTTTACACCACGTATTTATTTATGCCGACTACACAGGCTAGGGCCTCCGTTTACTGTTGACTGCAAGTCCTGATGGTTGACATTTGTCCTTTTAATTTCAATGGGCAGTTTTCTACATGTAACCCTTAAGTGTGATGTTGGCTATAGCATTTGTTTTTGGAGGGAGTAGACAAAGAGGAAAGAAAGATGTGACTTCCTGTTCTTATTTTTCTATGAGTCTTAAATCACAAATGTTGAATTTTATTAAATATATTTTCTGCATTTATTGAGATTATATGATTTTTCTGCCTTAGATTGTTAATATGAGAAGTTAAATCCCTGATTTCAGCATGTTAAAACAACTTAGTACCTGAGATAAAATCGTCTTGATATTTTATATATTACTGGATTCAGTTTGCTAAAATTTCGAGTGGGGGTTTTTGTGTCTATATTCATGAGAAATGTTAGTTTGCGATTTTCTTTTCTTATACCATCTTTGTTGTTAAAATAAGACTTCGAAATATTTAACTTCATTTGAAGTTCCTGAAGGATAAAAATTAAGTTTTTTTGATGCGAAAGGCATAGTTGCATTGAAATAGAACTATTTACGCATGCATGTAGCTTAAGGAATATCAAATATTTGGAAACTAGTTTCCTTTGGAAAATTTCAAATCATGCTCAGAATGTTTCAGTTTGGTTAATAATGAGAAAATTCCTTTATGTAAATTCTTAAATAGGTAAAAGGGTTCTTTTAAAAATGTCTTCGCAAAAATGTTGGTGACATTCATGTAATGGACTTATCTTTTGATAAACAATTTTTAGATAATTAGATTTAAAACTTGTTCATTATTCCATTTCAATTCTAAATTAAATGTCAGTGTGGAGTTTTTCTTTTCTTGGGTAACTTATGACACTAATAATTTGAGTGTTGAGTCAGTAATTGAGTAGTGTATTTTCTAAAAATAGTTTTCACTTTTGGAGTCAAAGGACAAGTGTTGTAAGTTAAAAAAGTAAAATCTAGATAAAAGCCCCATGATGTAAAATATATGATATGATTTTGGTTGATGTTAATTAACTTTCCAGATCATCTGTATTTCTGTTTTTAATAAACATATTTTTTTTCAAGCATTTTTCAGAAATCACCTGGAAACCTTGAAGGTATAAGTTGCTCAGCTATAGGAACCCTTGGATTTCTAATTATTAAAAATAAAAAAGTTTGTTTTAATACAGTGTTTGGAATAACAGAGAGCCAAGTAGCCAGCCTGAGAAAACGGTTCCTACCTCACAGGAGTGGCTATGCTATTGAGAGTGTGTGTGTGTGTGTGTGTGTGTGTGTGTGTGTGTGTGTGTGTGTGTGTGTGTGTGTAATGATACTACTGACAATTGAAACAAATTGGACATGTTAAAGTGTGCTAAGAGATAGTTTTAATGAGCAGCTGAACTATTAATATCATTTACAGCAAACTTGATGTATACTAATCAAATGGTAGCTTCCCAATGTTTTGTGGTGGTGATAAGCTGATTAAGGAAATATTAGAGTTTTAGAGTCAGAGGAGATGTTAGCAACCATACGGTCTAGTTTCCTTATCCCAAAGATGAAACTACTGATTTGCCTAAAATCAGAAAGGTAGGTATTGTAAGAGTTGAAACTAAATGTATTTATTTCTTAATTCCTCTGTTCAACACAAATTTATTGAGAATGTATTATGGGTGAGAAATGTTCTACATACTGGGGATATAGTGGTGAGTAAATGAAGTTCTTCTCTTATGGGGTTTATATTCCTAGGTAGGAGATTGGCAATAAACAAAGAGCTATGACAGGCATTGAGCAGTCACGAGAAGAAAAATAAAATAATGGAAGACAATCCAGGTGACAGAGAATGCTGTTTTGGGCAGGATGGTCAAAAAAAATCTCACCGAGGAGGTGACATTCGAGCAAAACTTGAATGAAATGAAGGATTAAGCCCTGTGGGTAGTCTTGAGAAGAATGTTCTAAGAAAAGAGAACAGAAAATGCAATTGCTTAGTGTGTTCCCAGAACAGCAAGGCAGTCAGTGTAGCTCAAGCAGGTAACGGGGAGCCATGAGGTGGGAGATGAGGCTGGGTGCCAGATCCTCTAGAGCAGGGGTTCCAAACCGACTAGTCCGAGCCAAGGACTAGTCTGTGGCCAGTTAGGAACCGGGCTGTACAGCAGGAGGTGAGCAGTGGGCAAGTGAACAAAGCTTCATCTGTATTTGCAGCCACTCCCCAGCGCTAGCGTCACTGCCTCAGCTCCACCTCAGATCATCAGGCATTAGATTCTCATAGCAGCACTGGTCCCTGATGCCGAAAAGGTTGGGGTCCGCTG
>NW_011888789.1:15896085-15900749 GCF_000151845.1 Pteropus vampyrus
AGGATTAAGCCCTGTGGGTAGTCTTGAGAAGAATGTTCTAAGAAAAGAGAACAGAAAATGCAATTGCTTAGTGTGTTCCCAGAACAGCAAGGCAGTCAGTGTAGCTCAAGCAGGTAACGGGGAGCCATGAGGTGGGAGATGAGGCTGGGTGCCAGATCCTCTAGAGCAGGGGTTCCAAACCGACTAGTCCGAGCCAAGGACTAGTCTGTGGCCAGTTAGGAACCGGGCCGTACAGCAGGAGGTGAGCAGTGGGCAAGTGAACAAAGCTTCATCTGTATTTGCAGCCACTCCCCAGCGCTAGCGTCACTGCCTCAGCTCCACCTCAGATCATCAGGCATTAGATTCTCATAGCAGCACTGGTCCCTGATGCCGAAAAGGTTGGGGTCCGCTGCTCTAGAGGCTTGGAGACCACGGTAAGTACAGTTGACCCTTCAACAACACGGGTTTGAACTACGTGGGTCCACTTGTGTGCAGATGTTTTTCAATAAATACATACAGTACTGTAAATGTATTTTCTCTTCCTTATGACTTTCTTAATAACATTTTCTTTTCTCTAGCTTACTTTATTGTAAGAATACAGTATATAATACATATATACAATATGTGTTAATCTACTGTTTATGTTATCAGTCAGGCTTCCCATCAACAGTAGGCTAGTAGTAGTTAAGTTTTTGGGGAGTCGAAAGTTATATGTGGGTTTTCAACTGCTTGAGGGGTTGATGCCTCTAATCCTGCAATGTTCAAGGGTCATCTTACTTTGGGATTTATTCTAAGTGTGTAGGGAAGACATTAGAGAGTTTTGAGCAGGGAAATAACAAATTCTGACTTCAGTTTTGAAAGGCACACCCTGGCTGCTGTAGAATAGTCTGCAGAGAGGTAAGAATAGAAGAGGCATGGAGATGAGGAGGCTACTGCAGTTTTATGGTAAGAGACCAAGACGATGGGGAATTTGGAGTAATGAGTGAAATAATGACACCTCGGGGATTTCTTGATCTATTTTAAAGGTAGAGGAACCAGATGTGCAGAAGTATTGGATGTGAAATGTAAGAGAAATTCAAGCTCCTCCACGGTTTTGCCTGTTCCCTTTCAGAATGCTTTTCCAGGGTTTAATTTTGCTCTTCTTTTCTGAAGGATATTCAAGTCAAGGTTTAAGACTGCTTGGCAGATGGTCTTTCTCATCTGCAGTGGTACAGGGTTTGTTTATAGCACACCTGCCCACAGGTGTCACTGACTTGGTATCTGATTTACATAATTGTCTGAGTCTGGTTCAAATTTAGTTTACATCTGGAAACTTCATAATGTTCTACTTTAATCTCTGCATTGACCTGAAAATTGCTGACTGTTTTTGGGGTTAGATTTGCTTCAAGATTGATGGTGCATTAGTATGACTACTGTGGCTCCGCGTATTGGCAATAAAGAAATTATCCTGGGGGAAAAAAAGAGAATCTATTAGTTTGTGCCTGCTTGCAGTAGATAGGAGCTTGCATACAGAACAGTCCCAATAATGCAGAGTTCCAATTGTGCCAACTCATTAAATGGACTAGGGAGCGACGCTATTGGAGAGCAGTCTCCCTTGCTGTGTGGTGCAGTGACACTGAATCTTGACTCTGAATTGATGCCAAAGGCAGATCCATTGGATTTCGTGAATACTGATTGTCGTCTGTTTTTTTCCCTTTCTAAAATAAAAGGAACACAGGTTAAATCAGGATTTTACCTGCTAATAAAATATTCACGTAGTTTGTTAATACAGGATACTGTGCATGTTTATTATCACAACTTTCATTGTTATTGTTGTTCTTATCTTTGAGGGAAAAATACACCACTGAAATACACATTCCAGATGGCTGTTTTTAAAATGGGGCTCCAGAGGCCAAATGAAGATGAGTGTTTCACTTCTTCGGTTTCTATGGCTCTCCCCCACTGCTGAGTTACTAGGGGGAGGAATGTGTGGGGTGGGCGTGTTTCCACAAAGTTGCATTTTCGGTAGTTTACACACCAGGTTGAATATTTCCCGCAAAGCAGACATACCGTACTTGTAGGCAGAGTCTATATGAGTGACAATAAATTTTGTAAGGAAACGTGAGCAGAAATGGATTTCTTAATTCCCTTGGAACTTAACTACCTGTAATGTGCCAAGTGGAGTCTAAAAGTGTATAGTTTGAAGCACTAAACAGCATCTTAACTACAGAGATGCATTTGAATGTTTACAGATGTTTCCAGTTGAGCTGGTGTCAAGGTCTTGTTTTAGTTCCTTATTAGATATGTGGGAATTGTGCTTCAGTCTATTGGATACACTTCAAATATATAGGTCAGAGAGTACTTATGGGAAGCATATGAAATCTTGAAAAGTTTGGGAGTTATGACCCTTTAAAGTGGACCTCTCCGTCGCATCTGATTGTTACTTTCCTTCTTCAAACTCCACCTCTTTGGCTTCCATAACGCCAAACATTCCTGGTTTTCCTTTGCAGGCTTCTCCCTCCATTTGACATTGATGTTCTCTAGGGTTTCATCTGTGGCCCACTTCTTTATTCCCTCCACTTGTTCTTCCTGGATAGTGTTACTGACAATCTTGGCTTTAACTAATCCGTACAGAGATGACTGTCAAATTGTCATCTCTGCCCTAAATCTCTCTCTTAAGTGTTTGATCCGCATTTCCAAGTCTATGTAGTCATTTTTTCTTGGGTGTGCCACAGGCACTTCAAGGGCTACAGCTTCTCAGTCAGATTCTTCATTTTCCCCCACAGCCTGGTCTTCTCTCTGAGTACTCTCTTAATTGGTGGCTCCACTATCTATCCCTCAGTCACTCACAACCTTCTGTGCAATAGCAGATCAATAACCAAGTTATAAATATATTTTAGAATAAAGCCTCTTAAAAAATTTTTTGTAATCAAAGTAACTCATGCCCATGGCTAAAAAGTCAGATAGTGCAGAATGGCTTAGAATAAAAAAAAAAAAAAACCAAACACAATGGTTTCCTTGCCTCACCCTTTCCCACCCCCTTTCCTTCTTGCCAAAAGAAACTACTTTTAACTCCTGTAACTGCTTTTTCTGGTAGTTATTGTTATATATCTAAGTACTACACTTATACTGTTATTTCCTCATTTGTCAATTTGTACAACGTCTACTGGTTTCCTGTCACAGTTTTCCATCTCTCCTCCCCCTTTACCCAACATAGTTGCATCATAATTTTTAGTTCCTCTATTTAAGTAATTTAAGTATGTGGTTATATTTTATATCTTGCTTCATTGTTAGGTGGGCTCACTTGGTCCCTGACTTATAGGGTGAGGATCTTAATACCTCCACCCTTCCCTTTTTCTTTTTTCCCCATCTATTCCTGTCATGTGCACTGATTTTTCAGTTATCAGAATTGAAACTATTTATTTGATAAGTGACAAATTGATTTTCTCTCAGAGCTTTGAGATATTATTGCTCCCTTTTGGTATCCAATGTTGCAAAGTCTGATAGCAATCTCATTGCATGTGATCTGTGCTTTCTCTTTGGAAAACTTTAGGATATTCTCTTTCACTTTGGGGTTTCAAAATTTCTCCATATTGTGTTCAAGGTTTGCGTGTGTGTGTAGTTTATTTTGGTTTATTTCACTCAATTTTCCCTTTTTAATTTTCTCTCACTTTCTCCGTACACTTTTTCTAGGATTCCTATTAGATGAGGTACAATTGGACAAACTGGAAATTATCTTTTCCTATTAGATGAGGTACAATTGGACAAACTGGGAATTATCTTTTCCAGTTTGAAAATTACATGTTCTTATTTTGCTATATTCTGGAAGGTTTTCTCTGCTTTATCTTCCAACCTTTTACTTAAAAAATTTGTCTGAAAAATTTTTTTTCATGCATTCAGTTAGTTCTGTGATTGATTTTTCCATAATATCCTGCACTTACTTTATGAACGCAATATTTTCTCAGATCTCTGAGAATAATAATTCTATTTTAAAACTTCTTTTAAAGGTACAGAGATTTCCCATATACCCTCTGTTCCTACACATGTGTAGCCTTTCCCATTATCAACATCCCCCACCAGAGTGGTAATTATGGTATAATTGATGAACCTACATTGACACATTGTAATCACCCAAAGTCCATAGTTTATATTAGGATTCATTCTTGGTGTTGTACATTCTATGTACATGTAATAACATGTATCCATCTTCATAGTATCATAGAGTGTTTTCACTGCCCTCAAAATCTTCCGTGCTCTACCTTTTTATCCCTTAGCATCTGTTTCCCCCTCAACCCTGACAACTAAGCTTTTAACTCTATTCATAGTTTTTCCTTTTCTAGAAGGTCTTTTATAGTTGGACTCATACTACAGTACATAGTATTTTCAGATTGGCTTTTTTTACCTATTAATTGGAATTCAGGTTCCCTCCATGTCTTTTCATGACTAGATAGCTCATTTCTTTTTAGTGCTAAATATTATTCCATCGTCTGGATGTACCAAAGTTTATTTACCTACCAAAGGACATCTTGGTTGCTTCCAAGTTTTGGCAGTTATGATAAAGCATCTGTAAACATCCACGTGCGAGATTTTGTGTACACATAAATTTTCAGCTTCTTTGGGTAAATAATAAGGAGCGCAACTTCTGATTTCTATAAGAGTATGTTTAGTTTTATAAGAAACTACCAACTGTCTTCCTAAGTGACCAT
>NW_011888789.1:15900799-15910152 GCF_000151845.1 Pteropus vampyrus
ATTTGATAAGTGACAAATTGATTTTCTCTCAGAGCTTTGAGATATTATTGCTCCCTTTTGGTATCCAATGTTGCAAAGTCTGATAGCAATCTCATTGCATGTGATCTGTGCTTTCTCTTTGGAAAACTTTAGGATATTCTCTTTCACTTTGGGGTTTCAAAATTTCTCCATATTGTGTTCAAGGTATGCGTGTGTGTGTAGTTTATTTTGGTTTATTTCACTCAATTTTCCCTTTTTAATTTTCTCTCACTTTCTCCGTACACTTTTTCTAGGATTCCTATTAGATGAGGTACAATTGGACAAACTGGAAATTATCTTTTCCTATTAGATGAGGTACAATTGGACAAACTGGGAATTATCTTTTCCAGTTTGAAAATTACATGTTCTTATTTTGCTATATTCTGGAAGGTTTTCTCTGCTTTATCTTCCAACCTTTTACTTAAAAAATTTGTCTGAAAAATTTTTTTTCATGCATTCAGTTAGTTCTGTGATTGATTTTTCCATAATATCCTGCACTTACTTTATGAACGCAATATTTTCTCAGATCTCTGAGAATAATAATTCTATTTTAAAACTTCTTTTAAAGGTACAGAGATTTCCCATATACCCTCTGTTCCTACACATGTGTAGCCTTTCCCATTATCAACATCCCCCACCAGAGTGGTAATTATGGTATAATTGATGAACCTACATTGACACATTGTAATCACCCAAAGTCCATAGTTTATATTAGGATTCATTCTTGGTGTTGTACATTCTATGTACATGTAATAACATGTATCCATCTTCATAGTATCATAGAGTGTTTTCACTGCCCTCAAAATCTTCCGTGCTCTACCTTTTTATCCCTTAGCATCTGTTTCCCCCTCAACCCTGACAACTAAGCTTTTAACTCTATTCATAGTTTTTCCTTTTCTAGAAGGTCTTTTATAGTTGGACTCATACTACAGTACATAGTATTTTCAGATTGGCTTTTTTTACCTATTAATTGGAATTCAGGTTCCCTCCATGTCTTTTCATGACTAGCTAGCTCATTTCTTTTTAGTGCTAAATATTATTCCATCGTCTGGATGTACCAAAGTTTATTTACCTACCAAAGGACATCTTGGTTGCTTCCAAGTTTTGGCAGTTATGATAAAGCATCTGTAAACATCCACGTGCGAGATTTTGTGTACACATAAATTTTCAGCTTCTTTGGGTAAATAATAAGGAGCGCAACTTCTGATTTCTATAAGAGTATGTTTAGTTTTATAAGAAACTACCAACTGTCTTCCTAAGTGACCATACTATTTTGCATTTCTACCAGTAGCAAATAAGAGTTCCTGTTGCTCCACATCTTTACCAGCATTTGGTGTTGTCAGTGTTCTGGATTCTGGCCATTTTAATAGGTGTGTAGTGATAGCTCATTGTTGTTTTAACTTACATTTCTCTGATGACATGTGATGTAGAGCATCTTTTCATATACTTATTTGCCATGTATACATCTTGTTTGGTGAGATGTCTGTTAAGGTCTTCTGCCAATTCTTTAATTGTTTTTTGTTTTGTTTTCTTGTTGAGTTTCAAGAGTTCTTTGTATTTGTGGATAATAGTCCTTTATCAGATGTATCTTTTGCAAATATTTTTTCTCAGTCTGTGGTTTGTCTTCTCATTCTGTTGTCATTGTCTTTAGCAGAGCAGAAATGTTTAATTTTAGTGAAGTCCAGCTCATGACATTTCTTTTATGGATTGTGTCTTTGGTGTTGTTTCTAAAAAGTTATCATCAAGCCTAAGGTCATCTAGGTTTTCCCCTGTGTTATCTTCTAGGAGCTTTATAGTTTTGCATTTTACATTTAGGTCTGTGATCGTTTTGAATGAATTTTTGTGAAAAGTTTGTCTAGATTCATTTTTTTGCATGCGGATATCCAGTTGTTTCAACACCACTTGCTGAAAAAACTGTCTTTGCTCCACTGTGTTGCTTTTGCTTGTTGGTCAAAGACCAATTTATGTATTATGTGGCTCTATTTCTAGGCTCTTTATTCTGCTTCATTGATCTGCTTCATTGATCTGCTTTATTGATCTGCTTTATTCACCAATACCACACTATATTCATTATGTAAGTTTATTGTAAGTTTTGAAGTCACATAGTATCAGTCTTCCAACCTGTTCTTCAATATCGTGTTAGCTATTCTGTGTTTTTTTTTTTTTGTTTTTTTTGTTTTGTCTCTTTCTATAAACTTTAGAATCAGTTTGCTGAAATCCATAAAATAGTTCGCTGAGATTTTGGAATCACAGTAAATCTATCGATGAAGTTGAGAAGAATTGACATCTTGATAATATTGAATCTTCCTATCCATAAGCATGGAACATCTCCATTTATTTAGCTCTGTTATGATTTTGTTTGTTAGAGTTTTGTAGTTTTCCTCACATAGATCTTTTACATGTTTTGTTATATTTATATCTAATTATGTCATATTTTGAGGCATTAATGTAAGTAGTGTTGTATTTTTAGTTTCACATTCTATTTGTTCATTGCTTGTATATAGGAAAGTGATTTACTTTTGTAACCTTGTATCCTCAGACCTTGCTATAATTGCTCATGAGTTCCAGGAGTCTCAATAAAATTCACTCAATTGAGAAGGAGTACATTGACATCTATTTCACAATAAAACTTCTGCAGTGAACGTGGTATTGCATGATTCCCTTTTGGATTCCTTGTCACTTTTTTTTTATAAGTTATAAAAAGGGCATTCAGGCACCTCTGGAAGGATCCACACCAAGTTGTTAACCATAGTTACTTTGTTGGTATGGGCTGAGGAGCCAGAGAATCTGCTTTATGTAATGCTGTATTGGTTCATATTAACCATTTACATTTTGAAATATAACATAATAGAGAGAAGTACATTAAAACAAATGTACAGCTGGAAGAATCATTTAATGTGAACAATTGCATAACCACTGGATTAAGAAACAAGACCCTACCAGGGCAGCAGAAGCATGACTGTGTCCTTTCCCTTTTTTACCCTAAGGTAACCACTATCCAGATTTGCAAAATTATTAGTTCTTTGGATTGCTTTATAGTTTTGCTTCCTAATGGATTCCTAATGATTTTTTTAAAAATTAATTTAAGTAGAATTAAAGTAAAGATCCATTTAGATGGAATCATTAATATCTGGCTTCTTTTGCTTAATTTCATTTTTGTGAGATTCATTCCCATGGTTACAAGTAGCTGTAGTTCATTCATTTTCATTGCTGCAAAATATTCCATTATGTGAATATATGATAATTCATTTAGCCAGTCTGTTACAAATGGACATTTGAGTCGTGTCCAATTTTACACTTTATATAGAGTACTGCTGGGAACATTCTTTAACAGCTATCCTGATGTGTACTCATAGTTCTTCTAAGTATATGTTGAGGAGTGGAATTGCTGGTCATAGAGCATGCATATCTTCAAATTTACTAGATGCTGCCAAACAGGTTTCTAAAGGGGTTATATGAATTTATGCAACATATTTTCAGGTAAAAAAAAATTGTTATTCTCATGGGCATAGAGTGGCATCTTATTGTAGTTTTTCTTTACATTTTGCTGATGACTAATGAAGTTGAAGTCATTTTTACATGTCAGTTGGCTATTTGGATTTATTCTTCACTGTTGGGTTATCATTTTCATTTATAGGAGTTTTTTAAAAGAATGTGTTTTGGGTTTAAGTCATCTGTCAGTTATATATGTTACAAACATCATTTTCCATTCTGTGACTTGTTTTTTTATTTCCCTTAGGGTATCTTTAATAAACAATTTTAATTTTATTGTGGTGCAATTGATCAATATTTGTGGTTAGTGCTCTTTCTGTCTTATTTAAGAAATCTTCTCCTAATCAGAAGTCACAAAGGTATTAACTAATACCTTTTTTTTTTTTTTAATAAAGATTTGACTCTCATATGTTGGTCTTCAGCCTACTTGGAGGATGTTCTTGCATGTGGTATGAAGTCAGGCTCTAATTTTTGTACTAAAGACAAATAGACACAAACCTATATTTCTTTAACAACAACATAAAAATCAAGCTCGGATGGAGGCAGGGCCTCTTGCGGTTGAGCCTTCCCTGTGTTCTTGCGATGTGTCTTCTCTATCCCAAGTACACCTCCTCTGCCTTCGTCCCTTCCAGTGGCCCCCTTATTAGCCACCATCCTGTTCTTCATCAGTGCATTCTCAAAAGTGAATGGAAAGGAAAAATACTTTATCTTCTGATATTATAAGCATTCTGTTTAGCTATAGTTTGACTTTAATTTCATGAGTCATTTTACACCAGGAAACATACTTTTTTAAAGTGCAGCTTATTGCAAAGCAAAATCTATAAAACCTGAGAAATGCTAATTTTTGTCTCAATATTGAAGTGTGCTACCCACATTTTGAATATAGTCATTCTTTTAATCTGTAGAAAGTCTTTAATTTTGCTTAAAAATTATTGGAAGTTGCAAGTGTGAATCTTGAAATCAGACTGAACTTCCTTTAGAAATAATCTTTCTTATTACCAAAAGAATGTTTCTATTAGCAAAAAAAAAAAAAAAAGAAGCTTGGAATAGCAGTGATTATTTTCTGCATACAGATCTATTGGAAAGAAAAGAAACATACAGCTGGAAGGAATTTAAATGTCATCTAGTGCAGGATTTTACCTCTAAGAAGTGGGACATTCTCACTTTTAATATAATTCCAGAAAATAAAATTCCACTCTCTCTCCTGGTAATATTTAATATAATTCACTGTCAGTGAATTTTCCTTATGCTGTATCTTAAGTCCATTTTCTTATTCTGTTTCAAATGGAAACAGAGAAGTTAGGCCAACCATCTGTGTCTATAATAATTCTTTATCTACTTGATGGTCAGTACTAAATCCATCAGCCTTCTCTTTGTGATATAATGTGCTTGGTTTGCTCTTTCTCTTAAGCCAGTTTACAAATCATCTATTTACAAATCATCTATGTTTTTTTTAAACTACTTTTTAATCTCATCTGAATTCTTTCTATATCATCTATAAATTATGATTTATAGTCTCAAAAATTGAACATAATACTTTTGTCAAGGTATGACCAAATGCTAGTTAACCAATAGGGATGCTACTCTATTGTAGAGAGTTCTCTAACCAAGATTTTTTTTTCATGAAAAAAGATTTTTGTACTTATGGTTTATACATGGCAGTTTGAACATACTTGTTTATTCCTGCTTCCTAAGACTACCCAAAATGATAGGTAACAAATAAGAAAGATATAAATCCACATAGACAAAAAATGGTAGATAAGGCTTTATAGGTAAGGGATGTCAACACATTTTTGGAAGATAGAAAGCAAATGGATAAATGAGAATTGAATTAGCAGAAAGTGGAAAATAGAAAGCCAAGTGTCCACAGAGAGGGAAGTCAATGTGAAGAGATGGATTTGTGGTCAGGACGAGGAAGGCTCTGCACTTGGAACCACAAGCTGTGCTAGAAGACAGGCGTGAAGGGTGAGGTCGAAATCTGATGATGAATGGAAAGCCCAAATAAGGAGTAATGAGACCCCCCACTCTCATCCCTGGTGGCTTGGTAGGTTTATTTTCTAAAGAAATTAGACCAGAGAAGCTCTGGACTTGGAAACAAGATACAGATGAGAATATGGGTTAACAGCTATCTTGATGTGTACTCATAGTTCTTCTATGTATATGTTGAGAAAATAAGAATTTTACATGAGAAAATAAGAATATTACATGAAAACCTAGATGTGAAAAGGTGCTATCTCCCTTCTGGGCACCTGGAACTCTGACAGTCAGGCTTTTATTTCTCTATCCCTGGATTAGAAGATTAGAAGATTCTTCTTCTAATTAAACTGACCAGTTGAAGAGAAAAGACATTTGGAAGTGTCCCATAAAATGGCTGGGTCTCCACACAGTCATACCACATAAGTTCAGTTTCTTGAGTCTCACAGTGGACAGCCAAGGATCATAAAATATTTTAGGATAATGAAGGAATGAGACCAGAACAAATAAATAAGAAAAGAGGCTCAGAGGAAACAAAGGGAAAAGCAGGAAGGAAAAAACTTCAAAAAATCATAATAGATATTCTTTGAAGGATTAGAGAAGATATTGCATTCATGAAAGAGGACCTGGAAATTAAACATATAATAGCAGAAATTAAAAAATCAGTGAAGAGTTGGAATGTTGAAGATAATGCCTGCAAAATAGAACAAAAAAGCAGAGATAGCAAACATGAGAGAAAATAAAAAATAAGAGGCAACTTTTAGGAAGTACAAAACAAGATTCATAAGAGTTTTAGAAAAAAAAATGCAGGGAAGAAAAGTATATAAGAATGATATAGAATAATTTCCCAAAATTGAAGGGCATAAATTTCCATATGGAAGGGGTACATTGAGTGCCCAGAATGATCAATGAAAAAAGGACCAATTCCAAGACACATCTGATAAAGGCTGTGAATAAAATAAATTTTTCCTAAAAGTTTTAACAGAAAAAAGTAGGTCACATACAAAGGCTCAGGAAGCAGGCTGGTATCAGACTTCTCAACTGCAATAGCGAAATCTAGAAGAAATAGAGCTGTACCTTCCAATCTGAGGGAAAATAATCTCTGATTTGGAATTTTGTACCTGGCCAAAATGTCAACCATATGCAAGGGAAGAATAAGGCTATTTTCAGACAGACATGTAAGGTCTCAAAAATTGGCCTCACATGCACATTCTTTTTTGGGTATTTCCTGGAGGAGGTGCTCTACAAAGATGAGAGAATAAACCAAAAATTATGCAGAAATCAGGGCAAAGTGGAGGAAGTTCCTTGAAGGGAGGTAAAGAGAAGTTCCAGGGTGACACCTGGATATCACCCGTGTCAGGCCCAGAAAACAACCTTTCCAGGTCAGACTGGAGGATCTGATTCCAGGAGAGAAGGAAACAAACAACAATAAATTAGGAAGATCCTTTGTGTTTGTATTTGATGAGATGAGTCTTCTAGTTCTGTACTAGAGTATGGGGAAATTAGTGTTAGATAAATAAGAAAAAAAAAGCAAATAGAAAACTAAAGTAATTATTCATGTTAGAAGAAAAAAAAGATTGCACAAGAAAAGAAATATAATTATAGTATACTGTGGGGTTCAGTTATGAGCAGTATATAAACAGACATAATAATGTAATGCAAATATTGAGTATTATAACCAAAAATCGTGATATAGTTAAATTAAGAGAATTTTGACAGGGTGCACAGAAGTACGCATAGAAGGTTAGAGAGCTGAATTTTAACCTTCCACAGCAGGAAGCCAATACACATTAAAAATGGATAAGAAATAGCAGCTGAAGAATATTTTTTAAAATATGAATGCAAATACTGAAAGAAACAGCTAAAAGGTTTAAAAGTGATTGCCTTTGGTCACTGGGACTCAAGAACATAGAAATTGGGTTAAAATACTAAAAAGTAAGTATTATACTCTACTGCATTTATTTATATACATCTTGTGTAATTGAATTAAATATGTAAAACATATTGAACATTTTCTTGTTTGCTTGTAAAACTTTTTTTGCCCTTGTGTTAAATGAAAAGTACTGTAGTGATCTGATCTAATACTATTGTCCTGAATTTTTCTGAGTATTTTGGATGTCAAACAATCACCCCAGAGCTATACTGTATGCTTTGCTTATTTGCTTTTTTGTGTTGTGTTTTATTGTTTTAGAAAAAATGGGGATGCCATAGCTGTTGCTCACCAGATTCTCTCAGAATCTTTCATCCTTGGCTGTCTGGAGACTTTGTGAGGAAAAACATATTGTGGTTTAGTCTGATAATTTGACTCATTTACTTCTTCAAAGTTTTCTCTTCCTTATTGTTTTGCTACCTATCTCTTTATTATACTCATTTCATTCATCCAGAAACGTTTATTGAGTGCCTGTTATGTCCAGGGCATCTGGAAGAAAAAACAGAAGGCAAAGCCCTTGCTGTCAGCAAACTTGCCATCCAGTAACTCATTTGGCAAGATCAGTGATGGTATTTTATACTTTCTCAGCATCAGTTATTATCAAAGAAGAGTCATAAGCAGAGGGCTGCTTTTCCAAGATAAGTTTGTGAGAAAATTCTCACAATCTCTCACTTTTTATGAAAAGGTTATCTATGAATTTAAATATTCCATTAAATGTTAATTGTTTTATAGACAAATATTTATTTGAGATTTCATTCATTTCATCTCTGCTCAACCAAGAGGATATCTTACCTCCCACTACAGCAGAATTGATATCATATATGACGGCCATTTCACTGCTGTGAATAGGCCTCCCTTGCACAGGTGAGATGCGGCCTTCGATCAGTCCAGTGCAGAAATAGGACTTCAGCAGTTAATTGGAGAAAAATGTGCTTCTATCTCTACTAGGAGTCCCTGGGCAGCTGTGGTTTTACCCTCATCCTAGCAGCTGAGGTATTGAAAATAGACAGCGTCTGAAAGAATGGCTGGTTCCACCCATGGTTTCCACTCTTTATCACTGAAAGCTTCTCTTTTTGAAAACAAAGAGGCGTAAAATCCCTTCTATAAGCTATAGTCTACTTCTTTGTTCTCTCCTCAGAGGGCTTTTCTTGTTTCTTGATACACAGCTTCCATTGGGAGGACAAGGTTGTGAGTCCATAGTTTTCCAGTAAGATGGGTGAAGATCAGACCTACTATTCAGTCAAAATTATATGCAGGAATTGTTTGAACTTTTGGCTGATAGAGGTTTGTTAATCTACCCCTGGCATTCTCCCAGCATAACTATGGAGCCGTATTCCATATTTCTCCAGAAATATAATGAAATATTTGGATAAGCCAATTTTAGATCCTCTCTAGGATTTTGTAACATCAGATTGGTTAAAAAAAAGTCATTCAAGCAGGTACATATTTGTTTGGGGTCATCTTTGGTTTAGTTTTATGTATTTCTATTGTAAAAAAACAGCTTTCGTCAGTTACCAGGAAGCTCATTATAGTTTTTTTTCACCATTGGAGAAAAAATATAAAATTTTGTATTCTTATTTTAAACATCTGAATTTTCATATTTACTATGTTCAGTATTTCAGTAATAAAAGTTACTCACTGATAATTTATTCCCAGTATTTATAAACTGTATATATTTAAGAAATAAGGGAGATGAATCCTATTAAATTATATTTTTCTTATGATTGAATTAGAGAAATAAAACCTTAGTCTCCATTGTAATAGCACATATTCCAACTGTCTGCTCTGCTTTATTTTGTTGCCTCTGGCAAGGAGCAGATTTATTATTTGGGCTCTGTCTAAATCTATAGTTTGACAGTCATGCATGTCCTTGTGGTCACTAAACTATTCTTTTTCCATAAACTAAATAGCAGCAAACAACCTGTAAACAGTTACGGTC
>NW_011888789.1:15910202-15922134 GCF_000151845.1 Pteropus vampyrus
AGGGCTGCTTTTCCAAGATAAGTTTGTGAGAAAATTCTCACAATCTCTCACTTTTTATGAAAAGGTTATCTATGAATTTAAATATTCCATTAAATGTTAATTGTTTTATAGACAAATATTTATTTGAGATTTCATTCATTTCATCTCTGCTCAACCAAGAGGATATCTTACCTCCCACTACAGCAGAATTGATATCATATATGACGGCCATTTCACTGCTGTGAATAGGCCTCCCTTGCACAGGTGAGATGCGGCCTTCGATCAGTCCAGTGCAGAAATAGGACTTCAGCAGTTAATTGGAGAAAAATGTGCTTCTATCTCTACTAGGAGTCCCTGGGCAGCTGTGGTTTTACCCTCATCCTAGCAGCTGAGGTATTGAAAATAGACAGCGTCTGAAAGAATGGCTGGTTCCACCCATGGTTTCCACTCTTTATCACTGAAAGCTTCTCTTTTTGAAAACAAAGAGGCGTAAAATCCCTTCTATAAGCTATAGTCTACTTCTTTGTTCTCTCCTCAGAGGGCTTTTCTTGTTTCTTGATACACAGCTTCCATTGGGAGGACAAGGTTGTGAGTCCATAGTTTTCCAGTAAGATGGGTGAAGATCAGACCTACTATTCAGTCAAAATTATATGCAGGAATTGTTTGAACTTTTGGCTGATAGAGGTTTGTTAATCTACCCCTGGCATTCTCCCAGCATAACTATGGAGCCGTATTCCATATTTCTCCAGAAATATAATGAAATATTTGGATAAGCCAATTTTAGATCCTCTCTAGGATTTTGTAACATCAGATTGGTTAAAAAAAAGTCATTCAAGCAGGTACATATTTGTTTGGGGTCATCTTTGGTTTAGTTTTATGTATTTCTATTGTAAAAAAACAGCTTTCGTCAGTTACCAGGAAGCTCATTATAGTTTTTTTTCACCATTGGAGAAAAAATATAAAATTTTGTATTCTTATTTTAAACATCTGAATTTTCATATTTACTATGTTCAGTATTTCAGTAATAAAAGTTACTCACTGATAATTTATTCCCAGTATTTATAAACTGTATATATTTAAGAAATAAGGGAGATGAATCCTATTAAATTATATTTTTCTTATGATTGAATTAGAGAAATAAAACCTTAGTCTCCATTGTAATAGCACATATTCCAACTGTCTGCTCTGCTTTATTTTGTTGCCTCTGGCAAGGAGCAGATTTATTATTTGGGCTCTGTCTAAATCTATAGTTTGACAGTCATGCATGTCCTTGTGGTCACTAAACTATTCTTTTTCCATAAACTAAATAGCAGCAAACAACCTGTAAACAGTTACGGTCATGTCTCCATAACAGATGACTCATTATATCAGCAGCAGCATGAGGTTATAATGTAGGCTGGATTTAATGGTAGCAATCTTTTCCCCATTAGAAAAATTAACAAACACAAAATATTTACCCAGAAATAGCTAATATTTTGTTTTGAGCCTTGTTTTGGGGTTTCCCAAACCATCTACATATTTGGTGACTTACTAGAAGGACTCACAGGATCAGCATATAGTCAGACCATGGCTTAGATGGATTACAGTAACACAGCCAGATGTAAGGAAAAAGACACAGGTAGAGTCTGGAAGAATCATGTGCAGTCTTCCCATGCATGCTGTCTATGTGAAAGATTACCCAGAGCAGAATTTGCCTAATAGCAAAAAATGCAGTTTACTGTCTGTGGTGTTTCTGCCCAGAGAACTTCTCTGGGTTTTTATTGGGTGGGGGGTCAGGGTGGGGATGGGTGGAGGATGGGATGGTCATGTAGGCATTCTCTGCCTAGCAACCTCTACTAAAATTCCAGGCTCTCAGAAAAAAAGCAGGTGTTCATCACAAATCACATTATTTATACAAATAGCCTAGGCACAGCAAAACGACCTTATCAGTTAGGGAAGTCTTCGTATTGGTAGAGGGAACTTTTAATAAGCTGAGTTCTCAGATGCCAGTCGAGGGCCAACCTCGCCAGCAAGTCCTTTTAAGGGCAGCATCCTCAGGCTTGCAATGTCAGCACTTCCCTGCAGAGGCTTGCTTTTCATTTTTCTAAACCATTTACAAAAATACTCTGAATTAAGTGATAGTGATGGAGAAAGGCAATGTGATTGTTTCTCTAAACTGTCATCAAGATCAGACTTTGCATCTGATAAAGGTATCTGGAGCCAAAGATGAGAAAAGATTCTTTGTATAATATACTTCTATTTTTAGAAGTCTCATGAGCCTAATATTTTAAAAATTACAATTCAGTCATAATCTGGGTTACATATTGCATATGCAGGTGACGGCTTCTGAAATTCTTGGACTTGGGCATCATACAGTTTAAATTGGTTTTATTGTCAGTAGGTTTGCCTAGACCTAGGAATAGCTCTTACCTCTTTAATATTTCATTATTGAAGTATGAAAACTAAATTGGATTTATCAGGAAACAGAGTTGGAATCTAAGGAAGGGCTTCATAAAGTGCTTACGGTTACTTTTATAAAAAATAACTCCAGTTTTAGAGCCATTTAGACAATTGAAATAATTAAGAATTTGGGTTTTTTTTTTCGGTTTTGTTTTGAATAACAACTATTCTAAAAAATCAAATGATTTAAGAAGTTTTCAGTAGGTAAATAAATAAAAATAATGGAATGGTAAAGAAATAGCGAGCAGAAGGGGCTGCCTATTTGCTTTATACTAGAAGACAGAAATGTGTTTTGCTCCTCCATACAGATTCTTAAAACTCCCTCATACAAATTAATCATCATCTCCTGTCTCTGTAGCTCCATTAGGATTTCACAAGGTGTCAGTCAGAACCTGAGGAGGTTGAAAAGCAGGAAGGCAGAAAGCACTTGTGGAGGAAAGGAGAAAAATAAGTTGAGAGATCTGAGACTTGGGAGACTGTCATAGGAACCATGCCATTGAGCCTGTTGTTTAAAATATTTAATGATCCCTTTGCCACTAACGCAGTTTCAATCTTCTGTGAAATGAACATTCTTCCCTTCTTGTTATGGCTTAAGTGACACAGCTCTGGTTTGACTGACAGTGTTTTCTTTATAGGGAATTTAAATGGCTTTCCTTTGGGCTTACCTAATAGGCTTCAGTGAACAATAATAACACTGTGTGTGTGTGTGTGTGTGTGTGTGTGTGTGTGTGTGTGTGTGTGCGCGCGCGCGCGCGCGCGCACATGCGTTTGCGTGCACACCGCATGCGTGTATGTGTCCTTGTGCTTTCTTCTTCTTGGGTACATTCAGAAAATGATTCCTTTTTATTTCAATACTTCTTTTTTCTTCTATCCAACATTAAGTGGCCTCCTTGGATAGGAAATATTTTCCATAATAAAATCTACCCATGCCAAAGTTTCCTCTTCTTTTTTATAAACATGTCTTTTCTCCATTCCAATATTTGTTGATAACTGAAGACCTCTTCTGTCAAATGCTGTGAGATTCAAATGAGAACTGCCAAGAGCAATGTTTGACACGGGCCCAAAGGGATTTTATTTAAAAGTGGCCTTTCATTCTTCCATTCCAGACACTCATTTTAAGGAATGGGAAAATGGAAACATTCAAGAATTATATTTCTTTTTTATTACAAAATGCATTTTCTATGAAAATAAATATTGAAAACCTATAAAAGCCAAACTAACAACAGTAAAAATTCTTTATTACTCTACTTATCAGAGAAAATATGTATGATTGTTCCATATGAACTGATACGGGCATGACTTACAGTGGAGCAACAATGACTAAGACACAGCTCTTTCTTTAAATGACCTACCATCTGGGGACAGGGTAGGGATGGATAGGGTTGAGTGAACAGACGACTACTGCACAGTGGATGGAACATTTAACCTGGGATCGCTTGCGGCTTCCTGGGAGGTGGCATCTAAGCTGATGCTGAAGGATGCATGGGATTACTCAGGCAAAAATGGTGGAAGGAGAGGAAAGACTTCCGAAGCAGAGGGAGCAGGATGAACAAAGCTCTACAGGTGAGGAGAAAGTGTGACACATTGAGAAATCTGTGAAATAAATCAGTGTGGCTGAAGCATGGAATCCAAGAAGTGAGAGCTGAGAGTTGGGACAGAAGAGGTAGTGGAGATCAGATCACAAAGAACTTGGCTTATGCTGTTAAGAATTTTTGAAATGGTCATTTTGGTATAGAGCCAGCGTGATGGGAACTCAGGGAGTAAGGGGAGAGGGGTGGGTGGAAGACCTATCTACTTTATAATCTCAACCCAGGTGACATGATAGCATCACTATTTTTTTTTTTTCACGTTACCACAGAGCCCTTTTAACAATCATTTTAAGCATCCATATAATAATTTGACAGATGGAAGGACCATAATTAACTGGATAGGACATGATTTTCCGGCTGGATATTTAGGTTGTTAAACTATTTTGGTAGCAAGGAACAAACTCCTAAATAATATGTGGAGCTGAGAAATTATTGGAAACACACGAGGGAGGCAGTTATCTCACAGAAACCAGAATGTCCATTTTTCAGGATCTGGGATTGTAGAGATGTCTTATTACTCATTTAGTATCAGGAATTTGTGGCATTTAATCTACTGTTTTGTGGCTTTGCTACTGTCTGTGTCTGTTTCTCTAACTTCTACCAACCAGTTGACTAATTTTCTCAATATTTATTCATTCAAGAGGGAGAAGTCTGATGGGCCCGGCTACTCACCACCACTCTGAGACAGAACTTTCTTTCCAGGCTACCTCATACCACCCCATTCTTCTTCTCCTCCCGAGACCATCTCACTGGCCATCTGTGTGAAAAGCCCAAGATCATCCCCTCAGTAGGGGCTGGAGGAGGGGTATCACATCATAGAGTGGGTCAGAGGGAATCACAGTCTCTATGGCTGATATTGCTGGTATCGGTCATTTCAGTTTTTCCTCAAGGATAAATATTGCCATATTGCAAGTCATGCGTATTCCTGGTATGGTCTGACTAGTGCAGTATTTAGTAGGACTGCCACCTCCTTTCATCTGGAAAGCATATATTTATCGGGACAGCATTGGTTGCATTATGCTGCCTGGCATTTTTTAAGAAGACATTTTTCTGCTTAACAATCTTAATGATATTCATGATTTATAGAAACCTTGGTCTAAATTCCCTTCCTGCCTCCCTTCCAGTTAAAAAGGACTTATTCAGTGCCTTTGTATGCCAGACCCTACCATAAGCACTAAGATTACAGCAGAGAATGAGGTAGATACCGAAGATCCCTGGTCTAATAGACTTTTAACTTTCTTGCGGGGAAGACAGACAATAAGTAAGAAATTTCAGATAGTTTCTTCTATGAAGAAAATGAAACAATGTGATAGAGAGTGCTTGGTATATGATCAGCACTGGGGAAAAAACGTCTCAGCTGAGACCTGACGGATAAGAAGGAGCCAGTAGGGCCTAGGTCTCAATATTCCAAGTAGAAGAGTTGTATACAAGCCGGGGGTGAGAGCAAGCTTGGTGGGCTCAGAGAAGAGACTGTGGGTTAGTGTAGGGGCATTTTGGGAGCAAAGGGATGAGTTGAAGACCTGCTTTATAATCCTGACCCAAGTGTGCAGACAGAGTTATACAAAAGCTCTCATTCCCACTAATCTCATAGTCATCTTCAATTTGTTCTGCCCAAAGCAGGACTTGTTTTTTCCTCCTAGCCTGTACCCCTTCCAGTAGCCTTTGGCTCAGGAAATTAAACCCTCCAAAGGCTCATGTTATCTATAACACCTCCTTCTCACATCCCCAACCGAATTGTCCAGTTCTTCAATCCTACATGTGACAGAGAGCTCAAGTTCATTCACTTCTGCCCACGTCCATTGCCCTTATCTTTGAAGATTCAGACCACTGTTATCTTTTGTTTAGATCATTGCCGTGGCCTCTTGGCTGATTTCCCACCATGGCAAAATGTCTATTCATGTCATTTTGCCTATTTTCTAATTGGGGGTTATTTTTGTTTTTTAACGTTGAGTTTTGAGAGTTCTTTGTATATTCTAGATACTAGCCCTTTGTTGGATATGTGGTTTGCAAATATCTCCCTGTCTGTCGCTTATCTTTTCATCCTCTTGACAAAGTCTTTTGCAGAACAAAAGTTTTCCATTTTGATGAAGTCCAGTTTATCAATTTTTCCTTTTATTCATCATACTTTTTGTGCCAAGTCAAAGAACTCTTTATCTATTCTTAGATTTCAAAGATTTTCTCCCATGTTTTTTTTCCTAAACACTCTATAGCTTAACGTTTTACATTTAAATCTGTGATCTATTTTGAGTAAATTTTTTGTGTAAGGTCTAGGATTTAGGTTGAGATTGTGATATTGTCTTGGGAACATGTGGAACATGTGTTCAGTTGCATCAGCACCATTGGTTGAAAAGTCTGTTGGTCCTCTGTCGAATTAATTTTGCACCTTTATGGAAAGTCAGTTGGGCGCATCAGTTGGTCTATTTCAATTTCTCTATTTTGTTTCATTGCTCTGTGTGTCTGTCCTTCTGACAATATCACAGCCTTGATTACTGTAGCTATATAATTCTTGAAATGGATAGACTGATTCCTCTCATTTTATTTTTCTTTTTCAAATTGTTTTGTCTATTTTAGTTCCTTTGCCTTCTCATATACATTTTTAGAATAATCTTGCCTATTTGTATAAAACAATTTTGCTGAGATTTTTTTATAGGGGTTGCATTAAGTCTGTTTATCAATTTGGAGAGAATTTATATCTTTCCTATGGTGAGTCTTCCAGTCTGTGAATATATTTTCCAATCTATGAATCCATTTATTTAATTTTTGAATTTATCAGCATTTTGTAGTTTTTAGCACATAGGTCACTTTGTTTTGTTAGATTTACACCTAAGTATTTCATTTTTTCTTTTGTACTCAACCCCTCAGTATTTTATTTTTTGAGTGATTGTAAATGTTATTGTATTTTTAATTTCAGTGTTCATGTGTTCGTTGTTAATATATGGAAATAACAATTGATTTTTGTATTTTCTACATAGACAATCATGCCATCTGCTAATATGGGCAGTTTTTAAAATTTGTATTTATTTACTTTTATTTTGCAATTATAGTTGGCATATAATATATGAATTTCAGGTATACAACATAGTGATTAGACATTTTTATAACTTACAAAGTGTTTACCCCAATCAGTCTAGTACCTACCTGACGTCATACATAGTTATTACAGTATGATTGACTGTATTCAGATACGGGCAGTTTTATTTCTTCATTCCCAGTATGTATGCTTTTTATTTCCTTTTCCTGGCTATTGCATTAGCTAGAACTCTCTTAGTACTAGATCTAATAAAAGTTGTGAAAATGAACATCTTTGCTTTGTTCCCAATTCAGTATTTCCCCATTAAGTGTAATGTTAGTTGTAGGTTTTGGGACATGCTCTTGATCAAGCTGAGAAAGTTCCCTCTATTCTGTTTTTTGAGAATTTTTACCATGGATAGACATTGAAATTTTTCAAAAATTTTTTGCACCAATTTGATAAGATCGTGTGATTTTTCTTTTATAGCCTGTTAATATGGTGTCTTACATCAGCTTACGTACATGGATTCATATTTAGTTTTTAAATTTCCAGACATTGAATTGGAGCATTATCTTAATTTTCAGTTGTTAATCTGGGTCTATTAATCATTGCTTAAATGATTGCAAATGTTTAAAATGTTATTATTGTTATTATTAATGGACCTTTAATTGAACTGGTGATTTGGACATTGAGTGTATGTTTTCTCCTAAACCTTCTAATCTGGAGACTATTTGATGAATCACTCATTACGAGGAGGTCTATTTTAAATAGCAATCAACCTTTATCTCGTTTTTTACTGCTGTCATTGGAACAGAAGTTGTAAATTACTAAGTTATCTTAGACCATCAGTTCTGGAAATAGTTTAAGGAGCAGCTTGGATGATGAATACTTTTTTCAGAGAAAATATTTTAAGGGAGAACACTCTTAAATTTTTTTTAGTGGGCCTTTAGAGAGCTGGAACGCTTAGCTAATTATTCTATAAAGTTGAACATGGGAGAGTGTTTCTTTTCTTATTTATTGTACGATGTAATCTGCTTGTGGATAATAGGCATAGGGCTTATAATTTGGAAATAGTTTTAAATTTTTTAAATATATTAGAAACCTATCTTTATACATTCTTTCCCTTGTCATGGATTGTTTTAAACCTGTTCCATTCTCCTTCCTAAACACTCCTCTGGTCCTCACTGCTAACTCTGTGCCCTCAACTATTTTAACCCAGCAACATCTTTTGGCTGTGTCAGCCACCACCTATATTTTGGCAGTTTTCTGGGATTTGAAGCTTCTCCTGCGAGGAATTACTGTAAAGTGCAATGGATATACAGAAAATATATTTGTATAATCACCAAAACTGTTTGGATTACAAAATCCTCATTTGTCTTGGAGAGGAAAAAATATTTCCACGTGCAAGTTTAGCTCTAATAAACTGTCTATTATTATTATTTGATTTCTTTTAGGCATTTTTTATGCCTGTTTAAACTGTCATTCCCCGTGCATTTTAAATACATGTGAGTGAGTTTAGGTCACTTGGGGCTTTTCCATTTCTGATTCAATTTTCTATCCCTTCTGCCTTTAATTCTGCCAAGAAGTAGTTCTTGGTGGATTTCATTTAATCTCTTCTGGCCTCTGGCTTAATGGCTTCTGCAGGGTCGTGATTGGCGTGTTTTCCCATTTACACACCACCATCTACAGCAGTGCAAGGGCTTGACATTTGATTTCTCTGCAGTTTGCTTCTTTATTATGTAACTACTCTTATGCATCTGGATATGACATCCAAATATGAGCTTGCTAATATCAAGTGTGGAAATAGTTTAAGGAAGTAGTTTTTTTAAACTTTATTCTATTTTTCACACATCACTGAACAGGATATATTTTTATTATTATACTTATTTTAAATTAAGGTCTTTAGGAAAGAAGACCAGCTACTGGATCCGAGTACCTCAAAAACAACTGATTTGGTGTTGGAGGAAGGCGAGGGGAGACTTGCCAAAAAATTTTGTCTAATACTAAAGATCTTTTTTCCCCACATTCATGGTTTTGAATATCTTATCATTATGACATTTTTAAGAAGTTCTATTTAAGCTTTGTTTTTTATATGTCTAATTTTTTTTCTTCCTCAATTAGATTGCATATTCCTTGAAGAAAAACATTGTTATAAATTTCTTCTATACTGCCACCAGCAAGGAGCATTATAAATATATTGTAGAGGCTCCGCAAATTGAAACAGAATGTTTTTTTGTGCCTTCTTTGCTGTTGGTGTGCAAATGGACAAGATCTGGTCTTCGCTCTCAAAGGGCTTACAGTCTATTAGGAGGATATGAAGTACACAAAAATGTATGATCTGAAACAATATGATATTAACCACAGAAAATGCAGTCAAAATGCTTGAAGACTAAGCAGGATAGAATAGATAACGGAAAAGAAAAGCTTTATGAACAATTAAACATTTAAGATAAGTCTCAAAGAAGGAGTAGTGTTTGGAAAGGGATCACTTAAAAGCAGGGAATAAAAAAGAAGAGAAGGCTGTTTTAGACAAAGGTGAACGAAGGTATGGCAGTAGGAAAGTCCTGAGTATGATTGACAAGCAGCTTGTTTTTAGTTCAGTTGTAGTACAGAGAGGTGTGGGGTATGTGCAGACATTTCCCTCAGGGCTACATACATGGTTGCCAATCTAGGCATGTTAGTCGATACCTAGCTCTCTACGCCATCTCTGCCAAGGAGTTAACCAGCCTGAACATGCACCTCTGTGAAGCTGGGGAGCTCACTACCTCTTTAGGCGCTGTCTGTCATCTGAGCACTCCTACCATTGGACTGTGGTAGAAGGCAAGGCTGGAAGTTGGGGAGAGATCCAAGTTAGAAGGCCTTTGAAGGTCAGCATGAGGAGTTTCCAGTTATTTATTTTTTAAAATCATGATTGAAGCTGTGAATGTAGTTAGACTGTGATGGCAGCTGTGGAGGAGGATGTGGAGTGGGAAGACCGGATCGGGGATCAGGGGCTCTTTCGTAGTGATAAGAACCTAAAGTAGAGAGATGTTTAAGGGAATAGAAAAGAGAAGACCTATGAAAAAGGCTTTTGTAACATGGGTAGTGTTTTTGAAAATACCAAACCCATATGTTTTTGTTCCCAGTAATCCCCAATTGTTCTTCATTGCCCTGCAGCTTTCCATCCATTCAAACTGGGATCGTTATTGTTTATGGAGGAGGGTGGAAACCGCTTGGCTGGGCTTCTAGGATCAAAAAGAGAGTTTGTTTTAAGGTCTGTAGTGAAACGATCTGAAAGCAAGCTTTATATATTTCCACAGCTAGACTTTTTTTGAGAGAGGGAGAAAAGGAAACGACACAACGAAAAAGAATCTGTGCTTTTCTACAAGGCAAAACTGACAATCTAAGCATAGAATTTACAGTAAGCCATAGTATTGATGCAGGATGTGACATCAAGACTGTTTTTTTGAGACTGGAAAAGCAAAACTCAGGCAGCAAGCAAGAAGTATAGAGATTCCACAGGGACAGGCTCTTCCACTCCCTTCCAGGAGCCTGTACATCCAGGAAGAAGGGAGGGGGCCAGGCAGGAGACACCTTGGGTGCACTATCTGCTGGAAGGGGACTGAGCTTCACATTGGACAGTGACCGATACAATTATACTTGAATGCAACAGAAAAGAATCACTAGATTGCAGTGAGAATACCAAAACAGGATAGGATGGGCGATCTCCATGCAGTCTAGGGGTGTGAAAGCAAAGTTGAATTCAGTTGTAGAAAATAAAGTTATTTTCTTTCAGAGAAGTCATAGTTGATATGAAATTTCACCTTGGCTACGCTCTTAAAAGGTAAGACATTCAGGTCTGCTACTTGGAGGTGGGTAAGATTTTATCTCGATTTTACACTCGAGGAACTTAGACCCCGAGAAGGTTAGTGATTCGCCAAGGTTACTTATTTGGTTAAGAGGTGGTGAGAAGGGATGTAGAGATGCCATTAAATCATAAATTTTGATTGAGAACTTAAATAAATGAAGTGGGTCACTCAAAGCTGTATATCTAATTAGGGCTGAGCTGGGCATTCTGGAGTTTCTTCACTGGTCCAGTATATGTCTTATTGGCATGGGAAAATTAGTATCGATTCCATTTAACATATATTTTCTTTCTTAATTATTTGTAAATATGAGTGAACATTCTGGCAGGCTGATTAATTGATTATTTTACATTCATCTAGAAAGGTTGCGCTTTGGGGATTTAAGGTTTTCTATCTCTAAAATAAGGATGATAGCTATCTGATCCTTTAGTAGCATATCATGAGTATTTAGAAAATAATCTTGTCTGTAAAGAGTTTCAAGCTCCCTGGAATTAATTTAATGTTTTTAATTTATCATCCTCATGTTTTCATTTAATAGGAAATGGCAGCTTTTACCAAATAACCACTGATTTGGGGTCTTAGAACCCAGAGCACAACTAAGGCTCCAGGTTTGAACTTGAGCCCAGCTGGCCTCAGTTATGTGACGTGAGCTGCTATGGAGAGTGGCAGAAAACATGGCAGCCTCAGTCCAGCTGTGCAGGAAACAGCTTCTCAGATGCCACATTGCAGGGAAATGTTTGTGTTGAGAAAAACTGTACCTATTACTCATTTCGTGCGACTCTTCTTTTTACCAGTACCTTTCTCGTTAGATTATCTATGCGGTGAGATGTAAAGCCTTGCAAACTTTGTGGATAATTGCCTTTTTCTGCTTTGCTATTGGTTCCACAACTTTTTGGAAGCAAGAGTTTAGCATCTGAATTATAGTAAGGTTTATATATTATGATTATTATAATTTATAAATGTAGAGACTAAACTATAAATGTAAAGTCTATTATCTATGTTAATTAAGGAAAGAGTTGCACAAATGAATAAGACAAACAGAGACTCATGGACATGGACTATAGACTAGT
>NW_011888789.1:15923279-15928366 GCF_000151845.1 Pteropus vampyrus
AAGGGTGTTAGAGAGAACCTGTTATTTAGATTTGGGGTTTAACTGGATGATATGCAGGAAGATCTAAGGAAGGAGAGCTTTGCTCTAGATTGGATGCTGTCAGAAAGCAGGGGTAATTCTCTGATTAGGTATCTCAGTATATCTTATCTATTGGGGAGGGGGGAGGCTAGAAGGAGGATAAAGTTGTAACTGGTAAAGAAATAACTGTCATTTTGGCCAAGAAAGGGGGTGTTTGGTATTTTGTGGGTGACACACTGACTTTGTTCTTATCCTGATTAGACAAAACTGTGGCGTGGCTTTATTTTGTTTCTTTTGATCATCCATGGTCTCAGAGTAACCTTGTCTGAGGCTGGTATTCTTTGAGGTGGTTTATGTCTAGTAGGAGAATACATGGCCTTGCTGTGGATGTCAGATGAGTGTGTGTCAGGGGTTGCTTTTTTTTTTTTTTCTTTGCAGTTCTGAACAAGTTGAGAAACTATATTCAGGCAGATGGAGACCAAAATATTAGCTTTATTACAACGTTAGTTTGGAGGACATGGTTTGTGTGCGTGGCAAAAATAGGTTTCCTAACATTAAGCCTACAGACTCCCCTACTCAGTCATGGATAGCCCTGGAAATGCTTAGGTTGGAACTCACTTAGTGCCTTTGTCTCCAAGTTCATAGCAGTATAGTGAACTTGGAACTCTGAGAGTTCCTTCTTGGTCTCTTTTGCAGGCTCATCTCCTTTTCCTGGACATTTGGTGTTGGAGTTTTCTATAGACTCAGAACCAGATTTTCTTCTCTCTCTCTGTACTCTCCCTAAGTTGTCTCATTCTGTCACATAGTTTGATTACCATCTATATGCTGATGACCCTGAATCTCTGTCTCCAGGCTGAAATGCTTACTCACCATTTCCACCAGGATGTTTCACAGGCACTTCAACTTAACTTGTCCAAGGCCAGACTTCATAATCTCCTCCCTAAATTCCATGTCCCAGGTTTTCCACAGCCTGATCCTACAGCTCCACCCCACACTCCAGCCACCTCGACCTGCCTGCATAGTGCTGCTTTATGCCTCCAAGCCCTGCTATTTGGTTATTTCCTTCTCTGCCTTGCTAAACTCCTTTAAGACCTAGCTCAGGTGTTCTGTCATGCAAAAAGCCTTTTCAGAACCCTCTACGTTGAATTGAATGCCCCTCCCTTGTAACCTTTAGCTCATTGATTTGTCTGTTCATGTGTCTGTCCCCTTCACTATACTTTAAACTCCTTGAGGTCAGGAACTCTTATTTATCTTCATATCTCGAGATACCTATGTCTATATACCTACCTATACTTATCTATACTTACATATCTAGATATATATGTAAGTATCATTATGTAGATATAGATCTATATCTATATCCAGGGAGATATAGTTATTTAATACTTTGAACTAGACCGGGCGCTTCATGAGTTTTCAGTACATGTTAAATTGCTTGTTGTCTAAAGATTTCATTAGCATTTTTTTTTTTTTTCACTCCTAGAGTGACCACAGCTTTGGTAATTTTAAGATTGAAAGAGTGATCCAGGTATTTTTAAAAATCTGGTTACATTTTACTTTACTCAAGATATAGTTCAAGAAGTAATATCTAGATTGAAGTTTGTAAAGTACATAGCTTTTTTTCTATTAATACATGATATTTTCACAAATGGTTTATTTTCATTTCTGAGTGACTGCCATCAGGTTATGACTCCTTATAGTTTAAGTAATATCTTTATCAGTCAAATAAACTTTTTCCATTTTTTTATGTAATTTTTATCTTCATATCTTAAATTTATCTACAAGTTTAAGGTTAAGTGTTCCTAAATAATGGCTATCGTACCCTCCTAGTAAGGGATGCAAGCCACTGGGGAGGAATGCGGGGCTCCTGCCTCCCGGTGCCATGTTTTTGACCCTAGAACCTATTGGATTTCAAGGGACGGGAGTGTGGGAGGTGGGCTTTGACAGCAAGCAGCATTAGTGGGGCCTGGTGGGAGTCCCTCTGTGGGCAACAGAGAGGAGACGCCTCTGACCTCGCCTGGCTGGCTGAGGAGACTCAGGATGTGGACATGTGGCCCTGGGCATTCCTGTTATCCAATTCCGCTCCTAGGGCCAGCTGCTTTCCCCCTGCTCCCAGATGGCAACTTTCCTCTCTGTCATTTACTACACCTTCTTGAGCGAGGTTGATGGAGTGTATCAACGCACCCTGGGCACACAGACCACACACTGAGCCGTCTCTGCCAGCTGCCTGCCCTTTTTCTGAGGGGAAGAAAGTCTGAGTGAGTCTGTCTGGGCCAGAGCTCTGCAGGAAAGGCCCTCGAAACATACCTGGTGCCAGGGTGGGATGGGCAGTGTGCGTAGGGGGCTGCCGAGAGGGAACAGACAGGAGAAAGCTGGGAGGGAGAGGCAGGTGCCAGTGATCTGAGAACAGACCAGGGCTTGAACTGCAATTTCTATGTAAACAAAGATTTGTTTTTCCTGATTTCACCTCCTAATTTGGTTTTCTCAAGCGATATCCCTTTGAAATTTCTGCAAGTTCTTAGTGCTAGTCACAATGAAGATAAAAGCAGTAATGATACCACCCATCGTGAGTGTTTCGGCTTATACTCTGCAAAGCATTTTCACATTTGTTTAAAGAAAATTGACGTTACTTTTTCATCAGCTTTGTAACTGGAATTGTATGGCCCAGAAGGAGACGTTGGTCTGGCAGATAAATTAGGCAAAGAACAAACTTTCCATACCGAAGGGGCCCGATGGCTTTTCCGAATTGCTAGAGATAAAGACACAACAAAGCAATACATTATATGCAACGCTGAGGCCTGAAGATGTGGTCAGTTTGTGTTTCACAATGTTTCTGGGTTTCCTTTGCTTCTTGGAGCCAGTAGGGTGCTAGTTTACAAGTGTCTGCAGTGGAGATGGTTACCTTTTTTTCTTTTCCATGTCTTTTGTTTGAGTCTTAAGCTAAAGTTGTAGAATGTTTGACAAAGGTACCCTTCGTGTTATGTTTTTGTTTATGTCAGTCATATCATTGAGCCAGAAAGTTAGAAATAAACATCTGCTACGTGTTAGCAACAGTGTTAGCCCTCCGTAGCTAAGGAACCCACTTAAAAATCTTATCTCATTATAAGCTTTTAATAGAGATAAAGCATTGCTCGTTAAAATTGAACCCTCCTTAGACTCACTACTCCACAGGATAATTGCATTTTTATCAGTGTTGAGGCCCATTAGCTTGGTTTCAAGAAAAAAAAATCCAAACCCTCCTTCCAAAAAAAAAGAACCAAAAATAAAAAAAAAAAAAATACTGTGGCAAGGTCTGTTGCTTCTTCATCTTGCCCTGGGGAATATGAAAAAGGATTGAACACTGATAGACACAATTAGACCAAAAAAATATCTAGAAAAAAATTAGACTCTGTCACTAAAGTAGTGAATTTTTAGAGTTCTCTCCCTCCCCTTTTTTTATTAGGACAATATGCATCCTTAATAGTGGAAATGGAGTGGGAATGGAAAAATCTTAATTAGATCTGCTGCATATTTTATACTCATGATCATTTAGGGTTTCTTCCAAGTGTCCCCATCTTTACCTAATAAATAATACCCACCTTAAAACGTTCATCTGAAACTTCTTTGATCCTTCCAACCAGAATGATCTTTCTCTCCTCCGAAATATAGCAGCATTTTTGTTTATGTAGTACAAGTAATTAATTACATTGTCCTGGTATCATAGTTATTTTTACACCTATTCCTCCCACTGGCCATCCCCCCTCACGAAGACAAAGACCTCAGCTGACCCCTCTCTCTATTCCCTACCATGGTTGACATGGTCCCTTTCACAGCAAGCATTTGATACATAGCTGTCGGCTGGGTGGATAAAATTCATGTTAATTGTAACAGCATTGCTCAATTTCAGAAAAGTTGTTTTCTTTATTCATGTTACTATGGCATAGATGCTTTTTAGGAGAGTCCCATATGTCACCTTTCCAGTGAAGCCTGGTGGGCGTGGAACAAGTGTGGGGTGGTTTCAGAACCACCGCTCGTCTTCTACAGGTGCCTGCTGCAGTGCGGGTCCTTGTCATTGCGGCGTGGGCTGGAACTCTATGTTTGTTTTGCTCCTTGGAGATTGTATAGTATAGTTGTAATAATTTTAGCAATTGTCGTAGATCACGTTGGCAATCAAAAGGATGCTATTCCACTTTATCTTCCAGGAAGAGATATTTTATGCCCGTCCTGGGCAGCTTTGAACGGAGCACTGTTATATATCAGGATAATGACAGGCAGTCAACAGAGAGGATCAAGGAACTCCTCTCACCAGAGACATCTGGAAGCCTAATTTTGGAGAGCAGCTTTTATTGTTGTTTTACATTTTCTTTTGAACCCCAGGAATATCTCTGGCACCAGCAGCTGAAATTAGAACACTAGTGTATTGAATTGTCTCATTTTGAGCTACTGGGAAATTGCATTTCAGAAATATCTTAGGAGGTTCTAAGATTTCTCTAAAACGGTACCTGCTGTTCTTTTAAGAGTCACTCGGCCAGTCTAAACTTAGCTGAGTTGTGCTAAGTCTGAGGGGGTCAGGCCTCTGGTCACAAAAGTTTTCTTGCTGTGCTTGCAGTTTCATGGCTACAGCTGTGAAATATATCATCCTGAGATCCAAATGATGTCAAAGAAATGGAAAGAAAGCCACCCCGGCACCTTTCCACTGTGCCTGGGCACTGAGCTAAGCCTTCCACATGCACCTGCCTTTTAAAACTCTCCCGGCAACCCGAATGAGATTTGTACAGCGTTGTTTAAAGGAAAGTTTGGGGAGAACTTTTCAAATACACTACTGTGTTTTTTTTTTTTTTCTTTTCTTTTTAAAAATAAACCAGGGTGGATGCTGAGTTTATTAACCATTGCTGCGAGGGACAACATCCCCTATTTGGGGATGATAGGATATAAGAGAGTTACTTTGATTTAAAATGTGAGGAATGCAATTCAGAGATAGACTGTGAGTCTAGAGTTCTGACTGTGATTTAAAGGAGCCTCATCACTTTTGCATGAACATTAGCTATGTCTCTGTGGTTAATTTTTCTCATCAGTAAAACAATGCAAAC
>NW_011888789.1:15928416-15934100 GCF_000151845.1 Pteropus vampyrus
TTTATTCATGTTACTATGGCATAGATGCTTTTTAGGAGAGTCCCATATGTCACCTTTCCAGTGAAGCCTGGTGGGCGTGGAACAAGTGTGGGGTGGTTTCAGAACCACCGCTCGTCTTCTACAGGTGCCTGCTGCAGTGCGGGTCCTTGTCATTGCGGCGTGGGCTGGAACTCTATGTTTGTTTTGCTCCTTGGAGATTGTATAGTATAGTTGTAATAATTTTAGCAATTGTCGTAGATCACGTTGGCAATCAAAAGGATGCTATTCCACTTTATCTTCCAGGAAGAGATATTTTATGCCCGTCCTGGGCAGCTTTGAACGGAGCACTGTTATATATCAGGATAATGACAGGCAGTCAACAGAGAGGATCAAGGAACTCCTCTCACCAGAGACATCTGGAAGCCTAATTTTGGAGAGCAGCTTTTATTGTTGTTTTACATTTTCTTTTGAACCCCAGGAATATCTCTGGCACCAGCAGCTGAAATTAGAACACTAGTGTATTGAATTGTCTCATTTTGAGCTACTGGGAAATTGCATTTCAGAAATATCTTAGGAGGTTCTAAGATTTCTCTAAAACGGTACCTGCTGTTCTTTTAAGAGTCACTCGGCCAGTCTAAACTTAGCTGAGTTGTGCTAAGTCTGAGGGGGTCAGGCCTCTGGTCACAAAAGTTTTCTTGCTGTGCTTGCAGTTTCATGGCTACAGCTGTGAAATATATCATCCTGAGATCCAAATGATGTCAAAGAAATGGAAAGAAAGCCACCCCGGCACCTTTCCACTGTGCCTGGGCACTGAGCTAAGCCTTCCACATGCACCTGCCTTTTAAAACTCTCCCGGCAACCCGAATGAGATTTGTACAGCGTTGTTTAAAGGAAAGTTTGGGGAGAACTTTTCAAATACACTACTGTGTTTTTTTTTTTTTTCTTTTCTTTTTAAAAATAAACCAGGGTGGATGCTGAGTTTATTAACCATTGCTGCGAGGGACAACATCCCCTATTTGGGGATGATAGGATATAAGAGAGTTACTTTGATTTAAAATGTGAGGAATGCAATTCAGAGATAGACTGTGAGTCTAGAGTTCTGACTGTGATTTAAACGAGCCTCATCACTTTTGCATGAACATTAGCTATGTCTCTGTGGTTAATTTTTCTCATCAGTAAAACAATGCAAACGCCAGGCTTGTCTCTCTGATATGGTTTTGGCCTTACTCTGGCTCACACTGGCTGCATATTAACTTTGTACCAGGCGCTACGCTGAGCGCCTCACATGCACTATCTCATTTACTCTTCACAAGGACCCACTATGCTCCCCATGTTTGGGACACAAATGCTAAGAGAAGCCACAGAACTTCAGGACTCAAATGGACTGAACCCCAAAACCTGTGCTCTCAACCACTGGGACAAAAGGAGTTTCAAGACGGGAAAGCCCTTTAGAGAGTCCAAACAAATCTAAATGTGAAGTCTTATCAAGGTGCAGGAATTGGCAGGGCAGGTGCTTGCCTGGGCAAGGTGAGAATTTACAGAAATAGCATGAAATATTTTAAGAGAGATGCGGAGAGAACCGGTTAGTGGAATATTAAATAGTATTAAACTGTAAACTTGGTTTAAATAAGTACTCTGTGCCATCTATCATGTGTAGGAATAGGACAATGACTATTGCACATAAACTTATTCATAAGAATATTTTCTTAAAATGTTTTTAGTGAATCTCCCAATAATCAGTTAATCCCCTGGCAGAGATAGTTGACTACAAGGTAGGGTTGGCCCTAGGTGTTAGGAGTGGGAGCCGGAAGAAAGGGTAAAGAATGCCGGAAAAGGTGCTAGATTCATGGTGGGCCGGAACCAGAACCTTAAACATATGGTCTGAAATCAGCTCTAGGTTTTATTTTTGTGAAAAATAACAATACATCTTGCACTTATATAATAGTGGACATCCCCTGTTAATTTTTTCTGTATTACTGGTTCTATTTCCATACTCAGATAAATTGCTCAAAGAGAGAAGGCTTCGCTGATCAAGATTCAAGGAGTTTCTAAAATAGTTCTGCACAATCCATGCTTTCTCTAGTCCTGTTACATAATAACCACTTTCTAAAAGAAAGCCCCTTATTTGTATGCTGATGTCTTCCTTGTAGGTGGGGAAGGAAGAAGGGAACCAGAGGAGTTGAGCTGTTTATTTTGTCTTGGCTAAAAGTATCAGTTTCCTTCATAACCTTTTCACTTCAAACACACCAGCAAAACATGTCAGAGGACTCACGAGGGTGGGTGTTGGCACTTTTCGATTCCGTTATGTTTCCAGGGGTTGCTCCTTTGGGATGTGCTGCTGGGGATGAAGACCCAGCTGTGCTCACCCCCTGCTTTCTTGAGCTCTGGGGCAGACTAGACTCACGCAGCACGCTGACTGATGCCCAGGATTGGGGATAAAGAGGACAGAACGACATCCCTGGGAGAAGGCAGCACACACCAGCCGTGAGGTGACTACAAGTGCCAGGGAAAACGGACTTTGGCCAGCTCCATGGGTTGTCTCCATTCGCACTATAGCAGAGAGTCTAATGGAGGGGGGCCCAAGAGGGAAAGGGGTGAGTGTGCTGTATGCATCCCCCCAATTCTCACCTTCAAATCAAAGCCCTGTTTTGAATGCAAGCCCCATTTTAAAGACTGGTATCTGAGTTCTGGTTCTCTGCAGAGGCTATGTTTTGTTCTATTTCTGGGGCTTTCCCTGCTTCATGTGTCCTCAGCTTTCCTGCTCTTTCTCTGTGGCCCTGCTTGTGGGCCCTGCTTCCCCTTTGCTGGCTTTAATTCTGTACAGGTGGTATAGCTCTGTCTATGCTCTGAAATGTCAGGCTGATTGAAGTAGATGACTGCTGTGGCGTTTTGGGATGAGAGGCCCTTTGTGTGGGCAAGTCACTGGCCTCCCTAAACTCCAGTTTCCTAGTCTCGGAGAACAGGGATCAATGACTTACATGAGGTTTAGGTGAGACAGCAGATAATGCACGAGGTTCAGTGATTCCCTGACGGTCCTCGGTGGAGCCCGCTTTTCTGGGTGACCTGTCTGAAAGGACACCAGGTGACAGCCTTTGACCCAAAGTGAGCGTTTTTACCTTTAGCTGTTAATAAATTGGGCTTTCCAGTGTTTTGTTCTAGGAGTTCTGTGTCTAGAAATGTTATAAAACCATTGCTTGGTACATGGTAGAGACATTTGGTAAACCTCTTCCCTTTGCCTCTCTGCTAACGAGGTTAATGAATCATCCATCTTATCTTGAAGGAAGGGCCGACTTCCTTTTTACCTCTCTGTGCTACCTTCACTATAACTGAATTTGAGCCTATCTTAAGGCAGCCTCACAGCAGTGTGGTGTGATTCACACTTCTGACCTCACCCTGGAGCTGGTATTTACCACTCAGCAACTCCACCTGACATCTGCTCAGGGCCCTGTACTTATTGCTTAGCTTGAAGGTACTTGGCTGCTGAGCATTGCTCACTTTTAATTAGTCCCCTCCTTGTTAATTAACAGCGTGCATCTCCCTGGAAGCTGCTCTGGGACCTGGTCTCCCTGGGGGCACGCTTCCCTGAGCCTCCATGATGTCAGGGCTGACTTCTGCCTGCACACGAGCGTATTAGTTGACACATGGTGCATGGCCATTGCATGGGCATCTCATCTGGCTTTTGTCTGTCTTCTGCTGTCTTCTGTCTTTCCTCGCTCTGGAGGAAAGAAGCGAGAACTCAGTGTTTGGCAAGAGTCAGTTCCATAGTGATGCCAGCCAGCATCTTAACTGACCGAGAGATGTTCTCCTTTTCTCTTCAGAAAAGAATATCTCTCAGTTGATAAAAATTCCTCTTGCCAGGATGCTTTTTGGTTGAGCTATCTTAACCTGATATGTGGGTATAAGCTCCTGATATCTGCTCAGAAGCACTTGAATGTTGCTGAGGAATTCTGTCCTGGTCCCAACTGTGGGGCCAGAGCAAGGCTCACACTGGGCATAGCAGGATCAGCCTTATTTCCAGGAATAGTGTGAGTTTGTGTAGCTGGTAAAGGACGTGGAAATGCAAATCACAGCTAACTGGGGAGGCAAAAAATTATATCAAAATAGTGCTTAGTACCACATCTGAGGGGCTGGGCAAGCTCATCAATAGGAAGACTCATGATGACTTTAGTAGGAAGAAAACTTGGACAAGTCGGATGCAGAATGACACGTCAGCTTTACTCAAGATTAAGAGTGAAGAACAATATAGCCTAGTAGGTAAGCATCAGATTGAGCTGGATTTAAAACAGGGCTTGGCCACTTGCCAGCTGTGAGCCTTGGGCAAGTTACTTCACTGCTGTAAGCCTCAGTTTCCTTATCTTTAATGGGGATAATGAGAGTTAGCTCATGGGATTGTTCTGAGGATTAAATGAGATAATGTTTATAAAGCGCTTAGTATGATGTCTGGCCCAAAGTAAATGCTCACTAAGTGGTTGTAATTATAAGCCTGTTTTGGAGAAGCTCTCACTTCATGGTACAGGGCGGCTCCACCAGCCACAAAGAGCCCTGCGGGCCGGGGGTCAGGTGTCTGCAGGTTTTTGGCAGCTGACTCAGCCCTGCTGGTATGCTTGCCTAGATATAAGGTCCCTTATGGTACTTTTTCTAAAGTCACTTAAAGTGCCTTCTTGTACCTTCTCTTTCATTCTTCCTCCACGGACACCTCTTATGCTGACTGCCTTAGATCCTTCCTGAAACAAGGTTAGAGGTGGCCAAGGGGTGTGTGTGGGAGGAGAGGGGCTGGAAAAACCTGTGTGTATTCAGGAAGACCCTCTCTACAAAGGTTTGCCAGCAAATTAAAAACCAGAATGTATGCTGTGAGCAGGACTAGAAGTTCAGGATCTTTCAGCTTTTATAGTGGCTTTTGTCTGTCTTCTGCTGAATTGTACAGAATTTTCCTCCCCTTCTGCTGTATGTCGTTGGTCACTCACATCAAGCCCCCAGGACACACAGTGGTGTGAAAACCAGGAGGCAGGGACCCTTGAGGACCATCTTGGAAGCTGGCTACCACAACCTGCATGTAAGAGTTAAAAACTGTGGTGAAGGGAATTCTAAGTGAAGCCGTGCATTTGAGTAAAGTCTCCAGTGTTTCCTTTATGTACATTTTTTAAAGCATTTTAAAACTCTTTGACTAAGAATCCTTGCATGCTGCCTTTTCCACGCATATTCAGGATGGTATGTTTATTCAAGAGATATGACCTCAATTTACTTTCTGTTAGTACAGCGAGTTCTTTGACTTAAGGTTAGCTTGTGCCCTTGCCATCAAAGAGCTGATTGTATGTGCCGAAGTGGGATAGACTCACACGGCCGCGCTGGGCTCTGGTCTCCCACTTCCTGGCCCAGTGGACACTGCTTGGTTTTTCTCCATCAGTTCTTTTGGCTGTGCCTGCACACTCACCAGGTGGAGGTGTCTTCTATACCCTCCATCTCCTGCCCCTCCCCGCCCCAGTTCACATACATTTGGTAGTTTGGAGCATGGCATTAACACTTCATATCTATTTGAATGTCATTATTCTCTTTGGGGCCCACATTATAGTTATTTGAGAAAGCCTTAATTAATTCCTCTATAAGCTTACGAACTTGCTGATGTTGGAATTTGTGCTCGGCTCGTGTTTTCATCTCTTGCACCTTCTTATGCAATGCGTTGAACATAGTAGGTACTTAATAACATT
>NW_011888789.1:15934895-15971632 GCF_000151845.1 Pteropus vampyrus
TATGTGGTAGAGCTGGTAAAGTACCATCTGCTCTTAAGAATGATGTTCTGTTCTGCCAAATAAAAAATTCAAAGTCTCTATAAAAGCAAGAATCTGAAGGGTAAAGCTCCTGATTTCAGCATGCAGATACTTCTAGCCTCTATAGTTTGGCCAGTTGTTACTATTTTGATTGCAGATTTGATTACAGAATATAGATTAGATTGCTAGAATCATTAGAAAATATTTTGTCTATTAAAGGATGCAGAGTTTTGTTTCTTAGATACCTTATCTGCTCCTGACATTTAAAAAGAGAAATTCAGTATTACTTCTCGGCAATAGTTTTTTTGGCTTTTTATTATTATTTCTTTTAAAAGTTGTTTCTCCCTAAGATCTATTTTTTTTTCCTATACATCCCAGAGAATGGAATAAATAACTTTGAAATTTATATTAGTGAATTTCAAAAGCCAGACTAGACTTTAAAGAGACTTACAGAACAAAATAATTATTGTTCAGTTTTAAGTTTCTTTAGCTGTAGCTTTAATACATGGCTTCAATTAACCAACATAATTTCAATTTATTATGCAAATGTGACAATTAGTCCATTAAAGAAATCTGTTAGAAAGATTATGTACTTTGTTTCCGCAGCACAATAAATTGCATTGAATGTTCCATTTTTTGTTATTTTGATTTGCTTATTTTGTCTTTAATGACAACTCATTTAAAGCAAAAGTCTTTAAAGTGGCAGAAAATGTGATAACATGTCTTCACTGGTAATTTAATACTTGGATATAATGGGTTCATCTGTAAGATTTCATTAAAAACAGCAAGGTGCCTGAATACCAAAGCTGAGATGTTTTTAATCACAGAATTATAGTAATTACACAAATCCCAAGATTTTCATCAGACAGAAAAAGCTTCCAGGGCAAAACATACACTTTAAACTTAGCACTAATAACTGTGTATTGTTCTAAATTATAGGAGAGAGAATTCCCAGGCCAAGGGAAATAGTGGAGAGAACGTTATGTGTTGAATTTTTAAGGAAAGTTAAAAAATAAACTATTTTGATAACATAATGATAATTGTAAGAAGCATATTACCAGAGTAATAGAAAAGGAACTTGTATGTGAGGCCATGGTTGACAGCAGGTGAAAACTTATATGGCCAATGAGTCTTTATTGTTTACTATGTTATCAGCTTTGAGAGAAAGCTAAAAGGAACAGCTCTCTTTTCCCAGGGGTCTTAAAGCTTCTAACTGACTGAAGTCCTTCTTTCAGTCAGTAAATGGGGCATATCACCAGTAAATGAGATGATTATTGGCCCAGAGTCTAGATTTTTGAGTCGAGTGTAAAGAATAATTTAGTTATCATGTGGTTGTTTGAAAATGTCAAATTTTTATAAAAAGACCAGGCCACAGTACCCTTAAGAAGCTTGTTTTTAAGAGAAGTGATTGAAAAAAGGTATATCTAGGAAGTTTTTATAAAAATCTCTCTAAACGAGAAATTTTATTTGATCTATTTTTCATTTATCATTCTTTCCTTTTTTCTGGCTCAGACGGGTAGGGGGAAAGGAGAGAAGGGGATTAATGAAGGGCGAGCACTGAAGAAGCAGTGTGCTGTGGGGATGTCCGTGATGGGTGGAGGGAGGGAGGAAGGATGCCTGGGGAAGCAGGAAAGGCAAGTCAGGTGGACTTCTTTGTAATAGGGGTTTGGAGTTGAGGTGTAGAGCATGCATTCGAATGAAAGACCCTGAGATCTGACTGGGTGTTCCTGATGGGTGCTCAGGACACAGAATTCCTCCTAGAGGCTGGAGCAGAGACATGCCTGGGATTTGAGTCCTGATAAGACAGTATTTATGGTCTCTGTTCTGATCTCAACCCCATCCCTTTCTATGGTAAACTCATCATCTCCTGACTGCAAGCAGAATTGGAGAGTTGGCTGGAACAACTGTTCGCTGATTCCTTCTGAATATGTTGTCATCCACATCACCCGCATTTATTACTTGCGTATTTGAACCTCCGGCTGCTTCCCCATCAGTAAGCTTAATGACAATTTAGAGCCAGCTTTTAGCCTTGTTCTGAATGAGGGCACACAGGTGAGCCCATGCAGACCTCACATTTTGCAGCCGCTCTTGCTGGGCAGGCCCTGGCTGGAGAAGCCCTTGTCTGCAATCTCAATGTCATTAAAGTTTTGTTTTTTTTCCCATCAAAATAATATATGCCATTGTGGAAAATGTATAAGATACAGAAAAATAGAAGAAGCAGAAAAGTCACCATTAATCCTTCTACCCAAAGAGAATTCATATTTTGCCATACTTCTTTCCAATCTTTTTTTCTGTATTCTTTGTTCTTTATGTGCGTTAATCTGCAAATGCATATTTGCATTCAGATTTACAGACGTTTAACAACATTTAATCACTGTTACAGGCATTTTCCATAAACCTCATGGGTAGTCTATTGAATATTGATTGCCATGGTGAACTTAAGAGTGTTATTATCTTAAGTATTATTGTCATTTGATCTCTTCCCAGGTCCTCTGTTGTCGTCCTCTGCACATCTGGAAGGCTATGATGGGTATGAATGTGACCACTTGGAGGTTGCAGCTAACTTGTTACTTCTTCCTAGAAGACCATCCTTTAGAAGTAGGAAAACTTCTCTACATGGTGGTTGACTCCAAGGGACAAGACACATTGTAGAAAGACATGGATGAAAGCAGCTCAGGGGGTCCCAGACGCATGCTTCCTGTAGTCTAGTCCAGGGAAACCCTTCCGTGGGGCCCTGGCATTCTGGGATGTCGCCAGTTCTGGACGCATGGCTCATTCTTGAATGATGATGGTTCGTCGGGGGCTGCTGGCGTGGATCTCTCGGGTGGTGGTTTTGCTTGTGCTTCTCTGCTGTGCCATCTCCGTCCTCTACATGTTGGCCTGCACTCCGAAAGGCAACGAGGAGCAGCTGGGGCTGCCCAGGGCCAACAGTCCCACAGGGAAAGAAGGGTACCAGGCTGTCCTGCAGGAGTGGGAGGAGCAGCACCGCAACTACATCAGCAGCCTCAAGAGGCAGATAGCGCAGCTCAAGGAGGAGCTGCAGGAGAGGAGCGAGCAGCTCAAGAGTGCACAGTATCATGCCAGTGATGCCGTGGGCCTTGGGCCCGACCGGGGCCCTCCTGAGAAAACCCAGGCTGACCTGCTGGCCTTCTTGCACTCCCAGGTGGACAAGGCAGAGGTGCACGCCGGTGTCAAGCTGGCCACCGAGTATGCCGCAGTGCCTTTCGATAGTTTCACCCTGCAGAAAGTGTACCAGTTGGAGATGGGTCTGACCCGCCATCCTGAAGAGAAACCTGTGAGGAAAGACAAGCGGGACGAGTTGGTGGAAGCTATTGAATCAGCCTTGGAGACCCTGAACAGCCCTGCGGAGAACAGCCCGAATCAACGTCCTTACGTGGCCTCGGATTTCATAGAAGGTTGGCAAATTTGTGAATTGGGGTGGAAAGGAGAGGAAAAGGCATCTGGGTCCAGGCACCCAGGCAGGTCATAGCTTCAGGAGGCTGGCAGTTGGCTCTGGGGATGACTGGTAGAAAGTTTCATGTGAGTGACACCTAAGGTATATAGCATGGATTTTTATATTTCAGAAACATCTGTTTCCACTTACTTTCTCGTGGAAACCGCAATCGTTGAGTAGACAGATTAATTTTTTCCTGGTAGAAGAAAGTAGAACTTCTTGCTTTCGTTTAAAAAAAAGAAATAAAATTTTTAAAAAAGTTGTAAACATTAAACTTTGAAACCCAAACAGAGTATGATAGGTAATTTTAATTTCTCCCATATCGCAGGCACTTTGCCCAATTATCAGGCCCACGAACGGGAGAATAATGGCAAACACTTATACTTGCCAGACATTGTTCTAGGAACTTTACATTTACTAATTCATCTTTTCCTCATAATGACTCCAATAGGGAATAAAGAAGTGGAGGTTCACCTAAGGTTGCTCAGTTAGCAAGTGACAGAGCCATGCTTTCAACCTAGGAAGTCTGATTTCAGAGTCCATGTCTTTAACCACTAGGGTATATTGTACAGATTATCAGAGTACATGAAACCTAGTAAGATGAATGGCTCAGCTTTTTTTGTAGGCATAGCACGACCTAGTATTAATTTGTATTTGACGGCGTCTAACTTTAGAAGAAAGCAGCCTTGGCTAGTTTCTTAGAAGACTGACTCATTAGTATCTTCTTTTTATCAATTTTCTCAATGGTACTGGTTCAAAACTCAGCTAATAATTGGGGACAGGAAGTACCTTTGAGGGCATCCAGTTCTTCTCCCTGTTTCTGGATAGAATCTAATCAACTTCCTAGACATGTAGCTGCGTCCCCATTACTCCACTCCCTCCCTACTTTGGTGCTATAACCACCATCTCATCAGCCTACAAGCAAGACATAACTCTCTTTAGTCGTATCAAAAACCTTCTTGCTGCTATTTATGCCTGTTTTCTTTGGACACTTTCCTGTCTTGTGATTTTTTTCCACTTTATATATGAACTATAAAATCATGCAATTTTGCTATAGTATCATTTTTCATATACCTAGAGCCAGGTAAATAAATCTTTTACAAGCTCAAGCTTTTGGTCTCAGGTTTTTGTTTTTTTTTTACTCATTTATGTGAGATATTAAAAATGCCTAGCACATTCGGCAGCTAGCAAATATAAGCACATGGTGAGCACTCAGTAAGAGTTCAAAATATCATGATGATGCAGCATCAGATTTTATAGTACTTTGGAGTTTATGGAACATTTCCACATATATTAGCTCACTAGCTAGCCCCCAGGGAAAATCATTAAACATCCTTAAAAAAACAAATCCTAGTTGCCACTGCCCCTGGAGTCTGCTGCAGAGCTGCCCACATACAAAGCAATTTCTAAAGAACTTGATTACAAATCAACACCTGCGATTTGGGATGTTCACCTTTGTGGTTTTTAATCTGCGTTTACATTCAAAATCTCTGCTTTTCTGTATGCAGTATCTTAATATATGTAAGGCCTGTCATTCTCAATCAGAGTGACACAGGCCTCCTGTCTCTGAGTTTATTTGCCCTGAGATATGACTGACTTCCTGTCAGAGGCACTCTAATCATAGCTGCACAGTGTGGCTTTCATGAGCTGCATACAGCCTGTGTTTTGAGGCAGATCAATCCACACAGACCTTTCAAATTTGGTGGAGGTCTAGTCAGCTGGTTTCATATGATGAGTAAATAGGCATACACTCTTTAAATATATTTATACATATTTGACTGTCTTAAGAAGCACAGTTTATTTCATTTTTCCATTCTTGTCACAAAAGATCGTGAAGACAATCTTTTATATTCTTGAGAAATGGGGCACTATGAAAGATTCTACTAGTCAGAGGAAGCTGCAGGAAGGCAGAGATAAATTCAGCATAAGGAATAACTTTCAAATAGTGATGTTTCAGAGCAAAGTGGGACTCCTGTCTCTGTAAGAATCTGTCATCAACTGACGGCTACTTGGCCAACTGGTTATAATTCATGATCACGGCCTCAGACAGGCAGTGGGACTGAATTACATTTGAGGATCTTTTCAATCCTGGTTCATGAATGTTGGATCTATACCTGGTTAAGGAGAAAGAAAGGAAGTAGAAAGGGCCTGATTAGAAATCTGTTTTCTATAACGAGTTAAAGCAAGTGATGGGACCATATAAGGGTGAAGTATATCTTTAAAAGAATTTGTTTGGGTTCCTAAATGTAACCTTAGAGAGATTGATTTTGTGTTTGGGGGTCAGTAGTCCAAAAGTTGGAGCAATTTAGTAGAAGTCCATGAGAAATTTGTAAGTTACAAGTGGGAAGTGTTCCAGACTCTGAGTTCTACACAAGGGCAACAGATTTGCTGAACCCTGAACTAGTAGGATAATGGCGGAGATTCTTTGTGTTAAAAGATGGAAATAGTTATGTAAAACTTAAAGCTAGCTGTGAGGCAGGCGGCATGATGACAGGGTGGGGATCTATATGACTTTGACAAAGACTCTTAAGCTCCTTGAGACTCAGATTCCTCACCTGTCAAGAAGAAACTGATGCAGGACAGGACAAATTTCCCCAAGGCAGGGTGGGGTGGTGGTGGTGGTGGTGGTGGTGGTGGTGGGGAGACCTGCACGGAGAGAAGAGGGTCCTCTGGCAGAGAGTAGAAAGAATTCAACACACATGCCAAAGTTAGAGTCAAAAAGAAAGTTTATTAGAAAAGGGTAACACTCCACAGACGGAGTGTAGAGTCTCAGAGGCAGAAGGTGAGAGGGACAGTGAGAGAGAGAGACAGAGTAAAGGCACTGAGAGGGTCCCTGAGTGTTCAGGGAATTCAGTTTATATGTCATTCTTTAGAACCTGTGAGTTACAGTTTAAAAGACTTTGTTAACTCATTTCCTTTGATATGGAATACAGTGAGGTATGTAGCGTGAAGTTAAGAATATGTAGAGTGAAAGGCCTGCTGGCAGTTCCCAGTCTTTAATCTTTAGGTTCCCCATGGTTTTAGCCACAGGGAATGACTCTTGGTTCCTGTTTCCCCTTCGCAGGTGTGGGGAATGGGCTGTAGCAATCCCAGCAGAAATCTTCCTTTGTTCTGCAGGTGTCCTCCTGGCCTGGCTGCAGGGCTGATCAGCATATTGCAGTCTGATTGTGGCTTTCTTAGCATTTAATTCTCTTGCCTCCTACCTACATTAAGACTGCACCTTGATGTTCTCCAAAGCCTTATGCAGCCCCAACCTTCTGCCAAAGTGCTGCTCTGATTTCTTATTATCTTTGCCAAACAACCACCCCTGAGGGATGCGCTGCCACCCACTCTGCCACTCAGAACATGCTGTCTATCCTTGTCTGTCTTTTGGGATCCTCCTTTATGAAAGGAAGAATTCTGGTCAGACTCTGGCCACTTTCCACAATTTTGTGACGCTTGCAGAGGGGGAATACCACATTGATGACTATCTAACTTATTATCTGTATTGATTTAATTCTTATCTATCTCTAAAACACAGAAGGAACAACATTTGCCTCCTTTTTGCTTTCCCCAGATGTTTCCTTGGCACTGATTTTTGTGTTAGATTCTTGCACAATTTTTTTTACAACCATCTGGGAAAAAGAAGTTAAAGTAGGAAAAACGTGATCAGATCCTGTGCCTTAGGATGCCTGTTTATCTCAAGTAAACAAAAAATCATTCTTTATGTTTGTGGTTTAGTTATCTCTTCAGTATGGGATATACAGACTGAGTGGCACTACTTTTGGCTTTGATTTTAAACTTGTAAATAGAGCGCTTGGACATAAATTTCATGTCATTCCATACAACAGTTTAGCTCAGGATAGTTAATAATTAACATTTAAAGCACATCGAGATGGTATTTGGGGACTAAGATAACAATGAGGGGTTCTGTGGTCTGTGCTCTGGTGCCCAGTGAGTTGTACCCTGAGGGGTCCGGAAAAAGGGGATTACTCTGACATTACAAGGGTCTGTTATCTTAGTGCAAAAAGACAATAGACAGGCTCACTTAAGGTAAAGATCGACCTTTGTCAAGAAAGCTACAGGCCCTGCGGTGACTACCCACCGTTACCCGCTTTTACTTAGGAATTTTTATGTTCAGACCATTCTGTGTGGTTACTTTTGGTCTCTGAGTTTGTAAGGCCCATCACGCAGGCTTCCCCTGAACTTGTCAGGTTTACTATGTGGCCTCTTTTTCTTTTTCATCCACAACTTGATTTTGGAGCAAGATGGAGCCAAGCTGTGATCCTTAGGAAGGTGAAGGTTTTGAGGGCACACTGTGATGTATTTTAAAACAAGAGGATATAGAAACAGCTACAAAACCTTAGTAGCTGCCTACATAGTAATCTCAACCTCCTGTACTCTACAACCAAGCCCTCATGCTTTCTGAGGAGCTAAGGCAAGGCATGAAGATACTGAGTATTTGACTTCCATTGTTTGTGTCTCAATAACCTCTAAGAGATACCCTGTGACCACTTTGCTAAAGCTTTTTTAAACAAGTGAAATCCAGTTCCTCTCAGCTTGCAGTTCAGTGATGTGTTTCTTTGTCAGCAACTTTGTGACTTTGAAAAGGTTAGGCAGGCATTCAGATGCATTTTGGGGCATTTGGGGGTACCTGGAGGTCTTGGTGCAGAAGCAAGGGAGAGTGGGGATTCTGCACAGTGAGTGGGTCCAACCTCTGTTGGGGGGCAGAAGAGAAAGTGGTTTGGGAGACTAACTAGCAGGCAAGAAAGCAAAAGGACTTTAGGTGCTGCGTTGGGCCTCAGTTCTCAGCCAGCATCTCCAGGGAAGCGAGGGCATTAGAAATTGGACAGCCCTTCTGAGCATCCCTCGCTGCATTGTGCACTGTGCACGGGCACTAACGCTTTGGTTTACCATTAAGTTCTAAGAAGGCCTGTGTGATACTAGTTTCCTCTGTGACCTCACCCTGTCCCCTCTATCCTACTTCCTCCCACAAATTTCATTTGTTTGATGATGCTTTAAGTTTCTTTGAGGAGGGAGAAATGCTTGTTTTTCCAAAATCAGAGATAAGAGGCTTACATGCAAATAAATGGTTTGAGGCTATGCTCTGTAGAGTGAATTCCTCCCGTGGTGATAGTAAGAAAGAAAGTCACCCAGCCTTGGATTTTTGACAGTGGGCAGGAACCCAGCCCTCTGTCAAGATGAAGAGAAGAGCTAGAATAATTGCTCTACTGTCGCAGAAAATTTTGAAATTCTTAATAATTTTTGAACAAGGGACCCTACGCTGTCATTTTGCACCAAGCCCTGCAAACTAGGTAGGCATTCCTACCTCCAAGATTGATAGGACAGGAGGGAAAGGTAAAGAGAGGAAGGATTAGATTAACTGTGCAGTCCTGACACCTGTGCTGACACCTTTGATGGGCTGGAACACATGGAACCTGTGTTTCACACACACCTATGTATACAGAATATTTTGTTGCAAGACTGCAGAAGCTGGCAGGTCTGACTTTGCTTATGAAGATCTTATTAGTGTTTGCTGTACTCATTCAAAGCAATTTTGTTCCCATAGGATTTTTTTAAATCCTTGAGGCTATCACTCTTCTTCCTGCCTTCTGTTTCCTATTAAAAATATACTTTAAGAGAACACTTGTACTGTTCTGAATTGCCCAGGATGGAAGAATTTGGATTTAGCAGGAGGAATGATCAAAGGCTCAATGGAGACTGAGCAGGGCCTCGTGCAAATTGGAAGGCCATGCGCTCTGCGGCCGTGGGAGGGGTGGGGGAAGATAGGCAGGCAAGGGGCCACCTTCTCATGAGTGGTGCACCCCGGTGGTGTGGCTGGGCTGCTGCTTGGACTTCAGCCTGTTCGGCCCTGTTGGGTAGGAGCTGGTGTTTAGAAAAAGGATCTGTAGTTTTTTAACCGTGCCCCTAGTTTGTCCTGTTAGGGTCATGGATGATGAGGTTTGGCACCAGGGCTAATCAGCATGTGTGGATGAGACATCTGCTATCTGTGCAGAATGTCCCCAGCTGTTTTGGGGGCTGGGAGAGGAGGATAAAGCCAGGTCTCAAGACCAAAGGACCTGATTACTATGTGGGGAGAAAAAACTCTGAGTGATTGAGGGTTCAGAAAGGGAAGCTGACTCTTGGTTTTGTTAGGCTTGGTGGCTAGATGGTCAGGGAAGACACTCAAGGAGGTGGGACCTGAGCCAGTCTTGAAAGGTGAGAAGGGGTTACTGGGGAGGGAATGAGGTAGGGAATAGATTGGCAGCAGAGGGTGTGGTACCAGAAAGCCAAATGACTCAGGAACAGGACTGGGATGTAGGGTTAGGGTGGAGACCAGTTGAACCAGCAAGCAGAACCCAAGAGTCACTAGGAATGTAGCTCACAAGGACTCTCAGAGCTGGATATAGAAATTCAGCTCACAGAAATTGTCTGCATCTGTAGTTAGAAGGCACTTTCTTCCCAGGAGGCAGTGAGCTGAGACGTCCTTATCTGAAATCTTTTCCTATTCTTCCGGCTGGAAGTTCTCTCTCATTCTTCCCATAGTGTACTGTGCTTGAGGGCACTTCTCAGTCCCCATCTAGGTTTATAGCTCTTCATTTAGATTAAGCCAGTAATCTGTACACAGTAGATTTTCTTATTCATTAATTGCATAGCCTTCATACCTATCTTTCCCATTTGGGAACCAGCTAAGTGAGCCTTAGGGGAGTCTCACTCCACCTAGGTCCGCCTGCCAGCACACAGAGGTCCCTGGCCTCCCTACCCTCTTATCGCTCCTTGTCTACAGTGTACTCCCAGTGGGCCGGATCCTTATTGCATTCAGCTTTCAGCTTCTGTACCCATTGCATATACTGCACAATCAATGTGTATAAAAGAAATTACTTGAAACCTTTTGGAAGAAAAGTTTCAAGTAATTTCTATCCGAGGTGTGTACAGTGCTTACCTTATAAATCTCTGCTCTTAAAGTTCCATTGTAAATTAATTATTTGGATTGGAAGATATTAATACCATGAATGGTGGTATTTTGTTCCTGGAACAGACTGCAAATCTGATTTACTTCAACATCAAGAACACAAATGTCAGGAGTCGGGAGTAAGTGGGTGTGGAGAGTAGCTTCTTAAGAAAGTTATTTTCATTCTCTGTCCTGGGTGTTACTAGTACGTTCTCAATGTAGTACCTAATACTGAAACCACTTTAAAAATTTATTTTCAAATATTTTAGAAGGATTGCAAAAATAGCACAGAGAGTTCCTGTGTACCCTTCACTCAACTTTCTATAATGTCAACATTTTACCTAATCATGGTACAATGATCTAAACTAAGAAGATAACCTTAGTGCAATACTATTAACTAAATTATGCTCAGGCTTTATTCTGTTTTGTTTTTGAATCTCTCCTACTCGGTGTTCTCTGAACTTCTTAGATCTGTGGTTTGGTATCCGTCATGGATTTTGCGAAATTCTGAGCCAATATATCTTTAAATATTTCTGTGCCCCATTCCTTCTCTCTTTTGCCAGAATTCCAATTATGTGTATGTCACACTGCTTGATATTGTCTCACAGGTCTTGGATGTCTTGTTTCTTTGTCTTTACTTTTTTTCTCTTTGTGGTTCAGTTTGGGTAACTTTTATTGACCTCCCTCAAGGTAACTGATTATTTTCTTAGCAGAGGGAAGGCTACTGATAAGCCCATTCCAAGGCATTCTTTATCTCTGTTACTGCATTTTTCATTTCTAGCACTTCCATTTGATTCTTATAATTTCCATCTCTCTGCTGGAGTTACCCATCTGACTACACATGTTGTCCACTTCTTCCACTACAGCCTTTAATATATTCATCATAGTTATTTTAAATTCCCTGTCAGGTCATACCAGCATCTGTGTCATATGTGAGTCTGTTTCTAATAATTGTTTTGTGTCTTGGATTTTTTTTTCTTGCCTTTTCCTATGCCTCACAATTTTTGTTGAAAACCAGACATTGTGTGTAGCTGGTGGAAACTCAGATAAACAACGTTTATGCCAGGAAATGGCACTTTTTTCTTTCTCTTAGGTTTTTAGTGTTTCTGTGTATGCAAGGGCGAGTTAATCTAGTCAGAGGTTGGGCTGGGTTTAAGCTTTGTTGTTATGGTTACCCTCAGTACACTCCAAACTTTATATTCCTTTAGTAATACCTTGTGTTTAAGGTAGAGGTCTTTTTACCTGAGAGCTGTCTGCTCAGCCCTGCAGTTTAGGGCTTCCATTTGCACTGCCCCTCTGAGGACTTCCTGTGTTTCTCTCCTGTCCCATCCCAGCAGTTCTGCTGTGACTTGTCGTTCAAGCTTGTTGGCTTAGCTCCGCAAGGCAGTGGGGGGTTGGGCCCTCTCTGATGTTCTGATTAAAATTCAGTCCTATGCCGGTACCATGTCACTGGATCTTGGGGAGTTTTCCTGTTCCACCCCCAGGAATAAGGCTTTTTCATTCCTCCTTTCCCCCAGCTGCAGTGATTTGTCACTAGTTCCCTAAAAGTGAGGATGTTTGCTGCCCTTTCCCCACCAATAAGGTGTTCATTCTATAGGGGAAGACAGGAGAGGAATGTCTGGGAGGAGTTTCTTGACACCTAACCTCCCCCTCCCCCCACCTCCCACCTTCCACCCCCTGCCCCCGCATGGCTGCTGGCCACCTTCCCTGGGCCTGCACTGCATGGACACTTACTTAAGGCTCTTTCTGATTTTTCTGCAAGTACCCAATGAGGTTCCTGGAGAAAGAGCCTGCAGGAGAGTCCAGACTTCTTTACTTTTTGGAACTCCAGTGTCTTCCCTGTCCTGCCAGTTTGCACTCGGCCCTCATCATTTTGTGAACTACTTCTTATCAGTGTCCACTTGCATCTATCCCGGGAAGCTAGTGCGCATGTCTCTTTTCTCTGTGCAGGCTCCTGTCTCATCTCAGATTTTGGGCCAGCTGTTTATACGGTGACCTCACTTCTCCATTAAGTTCAAAAAAGTCTTGCATTTGAAATTAGTCAGTCTCTCTTTTGTTGTTAAGTGATGCTCCTTCAAGCTCATTATATCCTGGAGTGGATACAGAAGTGCGAAACCACTTTTTAAAGTAATAATTTAAAACCTATTGATTACATTGTGTCCTTCCATTTCTCTACAAATCAATAATCTCTTCTCACAATCTAGTTTCAACTATCATGCACAATTCAACAGTTTAAAAGAATGGAACTGCATTGATTTTACTCGTGAGTGGGAATGTTGTGGCAACATCCCAAATCTGGAAGTCCATTGTTAGATTTATTTTCAGTGAAAACCTCAAACCCCATAATTTCTCTTCTGTAGCCATGAATCAAAGAAATGGGGTTGTTGACTAAAACCCCACCTTGTCCTATATCTCTATTCTTTCTTTAAGTTTTAACATTGAAGTGTTGGACACTTGGATTTCTTCACTCAAATGTTGTATTATCATAAAAAGTAAATTTATTCTTATTTTGACAATTTATAATTTACAAGCATACTTCCCCCAACTAGGGGTGTTGAGCCATCCCATCTTCCTCATTGCCAGAATTTGGGGTAATTATTTTCCATCCCTTTCTTCCTTTCACTGTAATCTACCTAGAATCTCTGATGCCAGTGTTGATACAAGTCCCATGTTCACTGGATTAGGGGACTTAAAAGGGTTGGAGAAAGAGGGGGAAAAGGTAATATTTTATTTCCACCTCAAATATCCACTTTTTCCTGCATTTCCCCTGCCCCTGCAGGCCCGAAGTGTGGCTGAAGTGTTTATACCTGCTGCCCATCTCTTTCCTCACCCTACACAAACCCTTGGTTGGGAAGCAAAGCCAATACTTCACAATTCCAGGAGGCTATGCACACCCTTCTAATTCTGTTGTGCTTCTTCCTCTGGGGCCCTGTCCCAGGCAGTCATCTTTGCTTCCTTCCTTTCCTGCACCCATCCCCATGGTCTGGTGCCTGTGCCCTAAGGAGCCAGGTGAGGAATAGCCCTTTCTCCCATTCAAAATGTCTTTTGGACTTTTGAAATTATAACCGTGAATGGATTTCACAATTAGGTGCTTGGATCGATTTATATATAGTATTATAAATGCTGTACGGTAGGCACATAGTGGGTTAAAGAGGTTTTTGTGGGCTGGTCTGAGGACTTCACCACAACAGATTACCTCGTTTCTGTGCCTTCTGAGTCACAGATAAATGCTGTAACACAACCCATCTGTAAACAGAGGACGACCTCCCTGTATTTCCTTTGCAGTGTAAATGCCGCTGTAGCGCAGCCAGCGTTTCTCTGCACCGCAAGTCGGAATCCATCTGATTTACCCAGAGAGAGGGAGCAGATGGATGGCAGTGCTGAGATTATCTTGACTGTAAGCAAGAGACAGGGTCTGTGAAGCGTCTTTCCTCTCTCTCCATCTGTTTCCATCGAGGTTGTTGATCAGAAGTCGACATTCATAGAGAGATGTGAGCTTGTTCTTTAGAGTGAACAGTCTGCTAAGCTCTTTGACCAGATAACTTTATTTTCATATTAGGACCTGTAAGAGCTGAGGTGGGAGAAGGATAAGCACCAAGGAGAGAGGCTCCATTGTGTAAATGCTCACCGAATCCTACCTGGCTCTCCTCTGCCCCCAGCCTCTGGGTTTTACTGTGGATATAAGTGAAGGGAAGGAATAGACCTTTCCAACCTTGGAGAGTTCTATTTGGTTTATCAATTGATATGGAAAATACAATTCATGTGGAGGTTTTTGGTAGGGAGGATACTGATGGTAGAGAACAGCCAAGAGGAAATTTAATTGCAGGAGGAGCTAATTAGGTCAAGAACTACTTGAAACTACATAGCTTGTTAAATGTAGGAATAGATGGGTAGTGGGAAACAATGAGACTTATGCTTTGAGATTTTTAAAGATATGGATAATCAGTGGTCTGTTCGTTCATTGGCCGTGCCCTGTGTAATAGGCATTGTCAGTGCTGGGGATGGACATAGTTATGTACAAAGTCCCTGCTCCCTCATAAGCTCCAGAGCCCAGTAGAAGGGACACACATGTACATAGACAGTGACAGAACAGAGCTATGCCTTAAATGAGTAGTACAAGGGAGAGAGAGTTAGCTGTAAAGTGGCATGGTCAGAAATTATCAAAGGCTTTATATGCCGTCCGTCTAAGGGTTTCTAGTTTATCCTATAGGACAAAACATTAAACGAAATGTTAAACATAGAGTTACTTTATGACCAAACAGCTCTACTCCTAGTTATACACCCAAGAGAAACGAGAACATATACTCACACAAAAAGTTGTACACAAATGTTTAAGTAGCATTGTCCACAATGGCCTAATGGTGGAAACAATTCAAATGACCATCAGTGGAGGGATCGATAAACACAATGTGACATGTACGTATGATGGAGAATTATTCACCATAGAAAGAAACAAAGTGCTGATACACACTACAGCTTAGATGTCCCTTGAAAACATTATGTTGAGTGAAAGAATCCAGATATAAAAGATCACATATTGTATAATTCGATTTATGTGAAATGTCCAGAACAGGCAAATCTGTAGAGACAGAAAGTAGATTATTGGAAGTTGGCTTGGATACTTAAAAATAGAAAATTGTTTAGTTTGTGAATCATATCGCAATAAAGCCATGTATAAATAAATAAAAATAAATATGACATAAACTCTGTCCACAAAAAAAAAAACAACAACCAAAAAAAACAAAGGCTGGGAGACTAATGAAAAGACTTTAAAAATAGTTAGGTGATGAAGGCTCCTGAACTGAGGCTATGGCAGTGGGATAGGAGGATAGGAGGGATGCTGAATTTGTTCAGGAGACGGTAATTCTTTAGGTCTAACCGTAGACTCCTAAGGTTTTCCATAGACGTTTCTCAGGAGTATTTAATGAATAAGCTACTATGAGCATATTTATTTATATCATGGCTTTTTCAAAAAAGAATTTAAGGCAGCTCTAGTGTTTATTGATGTCAAATCTCCTTCTCACTTATGTAAGTGCTAAATCATATCCTTCTTATGTAAGACACAAATATGGGCAGACACTAGGCAGGGGAGCTGGGGCAGAGGCTGAAAGAAGAAAGACCTAAATCTTGTTTTTTACTATAAGATTAATTCAACAGACAGAAATATGAAGCATCTCTGTTTACATGTTTCTGACCACAGTCAACTGATTGCCTTGAAAATGAATTTCCAATTTGGAAATAATTTTCCAAACATGCTATCATTAGTTTGAGGGTAAACATTTAAGCATAATAACTAAAAGCAAGTATGCCATTGCTGGGCGGGTGGCTGTTACTGGGCTGGCAGGATGGAACAGCTCTGAGACCAAAACACAGCTGGGCCTCCGGCTGGTGTTGAAGTAGAATATGCCATTACCATGAAAGCCTTTGGGGCAAAACCAAGTCAGACAGGGGCATCAGGCCCGACATCGGCAAGGCTTGGCACCGCTTAGCAGGCCGGCTCCAGCAGATGACAGAGTTTAGGGGGCTGGACATGGCTAGAGTTTTGGGGTTTAACTAGACACCAAGAAACAGGCAGGAGGTTAGATCTGAATCAGGAGATCAGGAGTAGTGTGCTGGAACCTGAAGAGCCTACAGGATTTATCACCCAGACGTTTATTGAATGTTTACTGCATGTCATCCACAGCCCAAGGGTGTGTTGGTTGATCTCAGGATAAGGACTGTGTACTTCTCTGAAAAGGAGCTTTCATGATTCTCATGTAGTTAATATTTTGTTATTTAAATCCTATGAATTTCTAGACATTTTCTAAAGGATTCTTAGAAGTTACCAATGTTCCTTTAAGGTGATAGTTTATAAACACGTTACTCATTTTCAAGCTCATAGCTGAACCTCCTCAAAATATGAATATGTTTATGGTCAATAAGTAAATAGAGTTTGTTAATAGTACACAGTATACTTCAGCCTTTGCTCCATGTTTAATGAAATCATTAATCTCTGTAACCTCTACCCACAAACTAAATTGCACTGGAATTCATGAATAAGCACAGACTGTATAGCCTCACATAAAGTGTATGGATATAAAAGTATGTTTTAGTACCCTCCAGTTAGGTACCAAATTTATTCAGAATCAGTCATGTATGTCCTTTGCAGATTATTGAACAACGGAGAACCACAGATGAAATGCTAAGAGTGAAATCTAAAAAAGACTTCATTTGGTTAAAGATATAATGAGCGTGATACAAGTACTTACTTAAACCTAAATGTAAACAAACATCATGAAAGGTAAATGGGCAAAAGATATGAACAGATCACAAAAGAAGAGATATGAGTGTCTGCTATACATATGAAAAAGTGAGAAATAAATAAAAGTTAAAAGTAGAATATTAAATTGCCAACATTTAAAAAATAATAAGACATTGGTGAGAGTGAGGTGAAATGAACATTTATACTGAGTAATGAGAGTGTAGGTTAGTATAACCATTGTGTAAAGTAATTTGTAGCAAGAGCCTATAAAATGTTCATGCCTTTTCCCAGCATTATCATTTCTGAAAACTTATTCTCAGAAATGCTCATGAATATTTATATTAAGAATGTTCATCATAGAAGTATTTATAATAGCCAATAAGTAGAAACATCCCAAATGTCTGACAATTGGAAACTGGAAAAATCATGTAGTATCTACATAGTGTAACATTGTATAGCAATTGAAAACCATTTATTCAGTAACTCTCAAGTAAAATGGGGCAAAGCCTATGCTGTAGCAAAACCATAATTTCAGTTGTGAAAATAATGATAAAGTTTACATCTATCTTTGAGAAAAAAGATTGAGAGGATGAAAATACTATATCGAAGCATTTATGTTTTTATTCCTCAGTGGTGGAATTATAGGCAATGCTGTTTTCCAGACATTCTACTTTGAAAATCTGTTATTCTTATATTTTGCAAAAAGATATAACAATGCTTGAATCATGTTGACATGATTAAAAGAGAAACTATGTTTGACCTTCTCAAAGTGACAAAGTCTGGTGGTTGAAACAGACACAGAATTCCAGGTGATGGTATTAGTACACTTTCTTCCTGCTTCCTGGTCCGTCTGGAGAATCAAGAAGAAAAAAAATTTGTTGGTCACTTTCTCAGTCTTGACCAATCTTAATCCCAAATATAAGAAGACTGGCAGAGGCAGTATGCCTGCAGAGGTGAGGGTTTTTTGGTGTTTTTTGTCTTTTTTTTTTTTTTTTAGGAAAGTGATTATCAGCCTCTCGTAAGGTTGGAACACAACTTCTCTTGCCCCGAGTTCTACTCTTGCCTTCATCATGATTGATTGCAGGTATCCAGGCTGAAGGGAACAACTCAACATAAAGCTCCAAGTGGGCACGAGGAGCTCTGAAGGATGGTGGCTCTGGGTCCTTATGGCCCCAAACAACAGTTAGGTAGAACCTGTGTTCAAATAACCAACAGCTCTGGTGCTCTCTGTCTGAGTCCTTTTCCTGTGGCATCTTACACTGCTTTCTAAGTTTTTAAAAGCCCTCCTCTGAGGGATAGGAGTTTCAAATGTCAGGAAGAAAGAGAGCAAAACATCTCTTCTTCCTTCTCTTTGAAAAGGACCCTACTGTCAACAGTGCCTTTTTTTTTTTTTTTTTAGCCTGTCTCTTCCTTTTCCTTTCTTTCCCCAAAATATGTTTCGCAGTCAGTTTGTGAAAACTAGTGTGAGCTCAGCAGCCTCTCGTACGAGGCCTTCCATCTGTAGCTTGGTCTGTATTATGTGCCATATATTTAGAATGCCTAAATTAGTAGTGTTCCATGTGCTATTTAAAGACGAGCTGGAAAGTCGGATGGAAGAGCAGGGCTATTGATCAGAACTGGCTTCTAAACGGCGTTGGCTCTCATCCTCGAACCCCAGAAGTTAGAGATATTTTGGGGACATCAAGTGAACAGATGATCTGTGAAGGCAGCTGGCTCCTGTGGTAATTAGTCTGTGGAAGCAATTGGTCATTTTCTGAATTTGGAGCAGAATTTCGCTTCAGTTTGTGCCATTCATGTTGTGGACAGAGGCCCCGCTTAAAACTCGTGGGGCTGGAAAATAAATGTGTGCACATGAACCATCACAGCTGATAGAGAGCAGTTCAGCTTGGCTTCCCAAGGTAAAAGGTTCCCAGCAAAAAGATGGAAGGAGAATTTTGTTTTTGTTTTTAATTTAAAATTGGAGATACATACTCCACTAACTGTGTTTACTAGGGATAAGGGAAGATGGTATTGTCAAGGGAGCCAGTAAAAATGCAGGATAAGACACTTCACGGTGCAGACCTCACTCATTTTTCTTTCAATGCGTGTGTATTGGGGGGTGGGGCTCCCCACACATCCAACAAGCACTTCTCTGACACCAGCTGGGTGTCCTATAATTCTATCCAATTCTGACACTGTCTACCTAGAGATAGCATCAGACTCTGCAGGTTCGGGGCCCAGTCCCACAAAACTCTCTCTGCCCACTTCAGCTGCCATCACGAGTCTAGGTTATCACCTGCACTTTTGATTGTCCAGCTATAGATTGGAGGTTCCAATAACCCCCTCTTGGGGTTCGATTAATTTTCTAGAGCAGTTCACAGAACTCAGAGAAACATTTTACTTACTAGATTAGTGGCTTATTATAAAAAGATATAATAAAAGATATAGGTGAACATCTAGATGGAAAAGATCCACAGGGCAAGGTATGTGGGAAGGGGCGCAGAAACTCCCCGAACCACACATCCTTTTGGGATTTTATGGAGGCTTCAGCAAGCAGGCATGATCAATCACTAAGTCCATGTTCAGCTCTTTTCCTTTCTCAAGAAAATGGAGGGTGGGGCTGAGAATTCCAAACTTCTAATCCTGGCTGGGTCTTTCTTATGACCAGCTCTCATTCAGGAGCCCACCCAGAGTTGCCTTAGCTAAGCAAAAGACACTTCTATCACCCAGGAAGTTACAAGAGTTTCAGGAACTGGGAGCAAAGACCAAATATTAAAACAAAAGATGCTCTTAGTACTCTTATTACTTAGGAAGTTACAAGCATTTTGGGAGCTCTGTGCCAAGACCTGAAGACAGAGACCAATATATATTTTCTCTTATCTCACAGTGAGGAACGTTTATGAGACAATCCCATCCTTGTGCTGTCCTCTTTCATAAATTTGGCTTTGGAGTCATGCTGCCTGGATTTAAATCTCAGTTGAACCATTTTAACTAATTGTGTCAGGTAGGTAGGGTGCTTAACCCCTCTGACCCTCACTTTCTCTGTTTGTAAAATGGACATTATTAACACCTCATGGGGTTATTGCAAGGAATCTATGGGTTAATACACATAATGCTTTTATAGCAGTGCCTGGCACAATCAATATGAATAATTATTATTACTGTTTTCGTTATTTGTTGATAGGCCTGGGGAAAGCATTTTTATAGCCCCAGAAAGTTTTCAGACTTCTTCCTTCCCCGGCTCCTCATACCCTCCTGAATTACAGTCGATTTTCTTGAAGACACCACTGAGATAGCAGCAGATTCATTTCCCTTTCCTGGCTCATCTCCAAAATATCATTTAATATAAGCATAATTATAAGTTTTTCAGTGAAGAAGCTTTTAGAAGTTTTCTTCACAAAGTCAGAATTGTGATCTTAACTCAATGTTAATTTTATGGTTATGAGTCGTCATATTTAAAATGTCTGTAGTATATTAATCATAATTTTTGTGCATACAGTATCAGTTGAAGTGACAGGGCGCCTCTTAGAAAGTGTATGATGTGGAGAATTTTCAATCTGAGATTTGATATCAATATTTATTCACATTCATTTCAGCATGCCTTGGAAGGTAAGTTTTTGTTCTTCATTTCTTTCTTTGGGCTGCTGTATTCCATTCTAAAACCCTGGGCCTTCTTTGGCTAGAGAATGCCATGATTTCATGATTCCTACAATTTTTTCCTAATGAGAATCCTGTTAGGAGATGGATGGCATAAGCAGGATAGCACAGTTGGCATTTGAAAAGATACTTCTGGACTGAGAACTACTGTGAACAGCAGACATGCGCTCAGCCCCTTAGCTGAAGCTGCAGGCAAATGTGTTAGTGTTGTGGCTTCTCACTTATTGGGGTTTATGAGCAGCTGAGTCTTTCAAAGCTTGACCGTTATTCTTATCTGAAGTTTTACCCATTATTCTTATCGACTTTCCATTCATCCTGTTAATTGCTACTAGATTCTTGTTTCTCTGGCTCAGGGCTCATTTGCTTTGCACTTTGCACGTGGTGAAGACTCTGCTCGGGGTTGACATGAGCACCCCTCCACAGTGGGCTGTGTGTCTGAAACATCCCTGTTGTAGAGACAGGGCACCCGGTGCTCTTTGGTTCTGGCATCGGTTTGACTAAGCAAGAGCAGAAGGAAAAGAAACTCATCCTTTTATTTCTGGACACCACAGCTACTACTGGGAGGTAAACTGCTAATCTCTTTTCTGTGTTGGTTGTCTTATGTGAAACCATTTGTCTTTTTTTTTTTTTTTAACAGATCAGGCATTTAGGTTCTTCATCATAAACTCAGAACACTAGTTTGTGAGGATAAATACCATTTGTGAGAGCAAACACAGAGCAGAGGTAGCCCTGGAGCTGAGGGACGGCTTTGATTTTTGGCAGAATCTGCAAGACTACAGCTTTCCGATCAACTTTGCGCTGCTCTGTGATCTTGTATTTCTCTTTCTCTATGTTGAAGATCCCTGGTATCTGGGCTTGCGTAGCTTCTTATTCTTGAAGTAAGTGTCAGTGAGATGTTTGGGGATTTTCACACCACTGATGTCAATTTTGGTGGAGGTGGCAATGACAAATTTCTGTGAGTTCTACACAGAGGAACTCGATTGAGGGACAGAAGTCCGGTCACAAGTAGCAAGCCACTGCTCAGCTTCTTCAGGAAAACCATCCTCTTGCCTCTGTGATGCCAAGTGAGGATGATCAGAATGGTCCCGGGAGTGACCTGAAGTTTTCTCGAATGCCGACCGAAGGGTTTCTTGCCATGGCTCAACAGCTTTCGATGCACATCTTCAGTAGGATAATATCTAGGTATTTTGTGAAGTTTAACCACTCAGGTGCCACATTCTTGTCACCTCCAATTGGTTTTGTGACAGTAGCCAGAACCTTCTCCTCCTTTTTCTTTTCGATCTTAGATTAGCTGTTGAATACTTCCTCTTGTACATGGTGTTTCTGGAATACATGGCCTATTGGGAATACCTGCCAATTCCTCTGACCAGGAGAGGGTTCCGGCTGTAGTGGGGTTTCCCCTTCTTAGGCGTTTTGGCCTTGAGGTTACCCTTCTTAACCTTGCCACCGGCATTAGCCTTCTTGGCTTCAGGCTTCTTCTCCTTAGAGTCCAGCTTGTCAGCTTTTTCACCCGCCATCATGCAAGATGGGAAAGAGCAAATTGTTTGTCTTTTTAAAGCATGACTGTGTTTTAGGACCTACTTGATTTCATAGTGTTTTTTCTTTTTTAAATGTTAACATGATAGATGAGTCTCTGAGGCAGAACATGAGTAAGTGTTAAGGCACAAGCTCTCAGGAATAAAATTTAAGCCCTTTAGAATTGTCAACTTGAGAAAAAATGGAAGCAATTCTTCAGAAGGGAAGCATCCAATAAAAGTGTGAGTTAGCATTTGAATGTAGGTTACCTTTCTTCCCCCAAAATAATGGTTAAAGGATTTCTCTTTGCCTGGCTTCCTAGGAGGACATGTAGTAAATCCTGAGACCCATTCATACAGGCATTAAATAGTAGATAGCATTTTTAGTTCCCATTCATTCAATGGCATTATTGAGCACCCCCTAAGTGCCAGGCACTGTCCCAGACATTGGGGATCCAGAAGTGAAAACCCAGACACAAAGCCCAGCTCGTGAAGTATATATTCTAGTTAGAGAAGAAGATAAACAGAAACTGTAATAAGCAAATTATGTAGTATGAGAAAAGGGGGAAAAAATAAAGGAGTTTAAGGAGAGTGGGGGCTGCTGGGGAGAATACTACAGTCTTAAATAAGACAGACTAGACCTTGTTGAGAAGATGACAGTTAACAGAAACTTGAAGGTGAGGGAGCAAGTCATTCATACATCTGGAGGAAGAGGGTTCCAGAGAGAAGGAGCAGCTGGTGCGCTGGCTGTGCCATGCTGGGGCCAGCGTGCCGGGGCAGAGTGGGCGAGAGAGTGGAGAGCAGGAGATCAAGTCAGAGAGGGGAGGGCCCTTCCTGTGGACCATTGTGGGGACTTTGGCTTTTACCCACACTGAGTGGAGAAGACCTTGGCTGGTGTTAAGCAGAAGGGTAACATGATCTGACTCGCATTTTAAAAGGATTATTTTGGCTGCTGTGTTGAGGTAGACTGTAAGGAGATAGGGTAAAAATGAGGAGACCATTAGGTGGCTGTCACAGAAAACAAATAGCAGATAGTGGCTTGGACCAAGATGGTGACAGTGGTGGTTAGCAGCAATTGGACTCAGGGCACATTTTGAGGATAGAACCAACATGATTTGCTAATAGATTGATGGGAGAAAGAGAGGAGTTAGAAGTGACTCTGGGGACTTTAGCCTGAGTAACTAGAAGGGTACATTGCTGTTGACAGAGATGGGAAGAGTCTGGGGAGGGAGGGTGGGAAGAGAGGAGGAGAGTGAGAAAGAGAGAGAGTGTGTTAGCGGAAGAACAAGGGTGTGTTTTGCAAGTTGCTGATGTCTTTCAGATGCCTGAAGCTTGTTTTTCTGAGAAAATTATAAGAAAGATATTCTGATAATAGATTCTTTAACACACATAATTTGTTCTTGAAGGTAGACCCCCTATGTAACTGACAGTGGGAATCAGTGGTTGCTGGGTTGGTGAGAACATTTTTAGTGGTGCGGCAGGGCAGATTCAAGATTGTCGTGGGTTGAGGAAAGGAAGGAGAGGAAGCGGAGTCCTTGGGTATAGACAACGTGATCTAGAACTGCTCTGTCCAGCATGGTAGCCACTCACTATTTGAAATTAAAATTAATTAAAATGATATAACATTATAAATTCTGTTCCTCACTTTCACTAGCCACATTTTCCGGTCCCAGGATCCATTTGGGAACACAGATTGAGAATATTTCCATCATGGCAGAAAATTGTATTTGACAGTGCTGATCTAGATGCTTAGCAGTGAAGGAGAGGAAAAAAATAGAGCAGCAGCTATCCTGAGATTTGTGTGTGTGTATTCAGGGGTGGCTGTGTGTGTGTGTGTGTGTGTGTGTACTTAAGGAGAGAGACATAAGCCATATGGGAAAGAGCTCACATGTGAATGCATGTGTTTGTCTCTGTCTGACCAGGTAGCTATAGTGCATAGAAAATATCCCCACCACTCCTGCCAGCATTTTGATACCCTTAAAAATTATTTCGAATACTTCTAGTTGTGTTAAAAATATTTTACTTAGGAAGAGAAAATATTGTTTTGTCCCTGAGAAAATATCGTTTATCTCCATAGTTTTTAGCTTTGCGCATAAAAAGTGGGTTGATACACGTTTGTTGATTTAGACTCTGAATTGCTATTGGGACATCAGTGGTCTAGTGATGCAATACATATATAATCACCTGTGCTGAGCACTTTCTATGCTCCAGCTACTGTGCCATGTGTTGAGGATATAGAAATGAATTTTTACTATAGAATGCATTTGCATCCCCAGTTTTGTACTCTCTCCCCCTAGGTGGTCCTAAAGTCCACTTGGGTATTATCTTGTGCTGTGATTTGGGGGTCAAAGGGAGCTTGGATAGCCTTGCTAAAGTCCTCGGCAGGGTAGTTAGCTAGAGACCTGTGATGTTATATCCCCAACTACATTGCAACTCTTGAGGTCACGCCTGTCCACATGTGTTTATTGAGGTCCTGCTAAGTGCCTACCCATTTGTTAGCTGCTGGGATTTAGCAAAGATTTAAAAATAAGATAAAATCCCTACTCTAGTTGGGAAAATGAAACGTAAATGCAAGAAGATAAAAGCAGGACCGTGAGTAGAAAGGTGCCGACTGGGAGTGTGGGGCGGACTGTGAGGGCAAGCATCAGGGCACAGAGGGGTCCAGCAGCCCAGAGTAGTGGTCAACAAGGCCGCGCAGGAGAAAGATGTGACCGTAGAGAGTAATTGTAATTTTATCAGCCTCACATGAGAATCTATTGCATTATAAGGCTAGTGTCTGATTAACGATAGCCTTTAAAACTTGGAACAAGAATTTTAACTTGATATTTCCAGCAATAGGGAATATTTTAGGTGCATGTGCAGGGAGGTGATGAGATACAGGGGAACTTGCCAAGTGCACAGACCTAGCATCCCTCACGAGCATATGAGACCGGAGCACAGTGAGCAGGGGTGGAATGCATTGATCCTGCCTGCGCTTGACGCTGTGTGAAAACTTCAGTGTCACTATTTAAGGAGAATTAAGATCTCTCCTTTCTCCTCCCAGTGCTGTCAGTGTTGTTCCTAATCTCACAGATAACTCACTGCTGGGGTAAGCTTGCTGGGGATGTGAAACGAGAAGAGAAATGAGCCCCTTTTTATAGATACACATTTTACTCTTCAGCTCTAGATACTCCAGCTCATTAGATTATTCAGAGAATTAGAGATTCCCAGTGATGCTTCAGCATCTGTGCACTTTGCTAGGTTTGTATAAAATACACTACTTGATTCCTAATTGGAATGTAAGGAGGAGGCAACTGAAATATGCATTGATGTAGTTATATATAATTCAAACTGAAAATAAACCTACCTACCACAGTGAGAATTTTTCCATTAGGCTCTGCTACAAAGAGGTATCTGTCATCCCATTGTTTATATCACTCTGGTTCTTTAAGAATCTCAGCGTGCAGGGAGAAGTTCTTTCCTGAAGATAGGCATTTAGTGTGATTCATGGACAGGCATCTTTGAAACCTAAGTCAAGAAACGTGGCTCTCCCTCAGGTCCTTGATAAATCTCACAGCTTCTGAGGGTACTTAATGAGAAATACTAACTGTTCATATTTTCTATATCAGTATCTGCACAAATGTCTCTTAATTCTGGATATCTGCCTGGTTATTACAGCACTTCTTACACCTTTTAAACTGTATTCCTTTTGTGTGGCAACAGATTTCTTCTTAAGCCTCAACTTCTATAGTTTAGACGTCACAAGCATGTGAAGGAGAATAAGATATAATTGATGAAGCATGAAGTATGCAGATTTTATATGTGAAAATAATGGAAGGAAAAGAAGAAGAAATCAGCTATATGAAATTATTAACATCGATAAAATCAAAGGCCAGTCTGCAGGACACTTGGGCCACTGGCCCACAAATGACACTTTGAGAACTCTGGTTCTCACCATGGATTGAGTCCTCCAGTTCTCTGAGACCTTTCCCCATGGCGTACCTGGAGAATAGATTCGCATACAAAGGCCCCTGAAGTGTCTTATCACAGTGACAGCTGTGATGACCACCATCTTCATCGGAATGGATGAGGTTCCCAACCCAGAGGATGACCTTTACACAAGTCTTTCAGATGGGTTCCTATCACGAAGTATAATATTTTCTCATATCTTTTCCCAATTCCATCTCTTCACGTCATAATAACCCACATCTCATGACAGCAGCTGCTCACAAGACCATTTACCATTTGGGTTTTTCTCTTTGCATTCCATGTCTATAACACCATCATATAAGCTGTTTTTCAGGCGTTCACGATTTTCTCGTGCTCCCAGTATTTCTTCTCCACGTTCTTATAGAAACGTCCACCATCCAAACCCTAACCTGAAATGGATTTTATATACCAGGGAAAACCAGGGATCACTAAGATTACTGTTACACACATGGCAAAGCTGCACAGTGTACGTAAAGGTCATTTTAAGGAGAGTAACAAGCACAGAGGGCTAGAAGCTCTTCTGATTTTAATGTTGTGCGCTCCAGTTTCATTTGATTATTAGGACTGTAAGGGATAAAAACCTCTGTCACATTAGGCCTCTGCAACATTGATGCTCCTTTAGCGATGCAGTTTAGAGTAATGGAGCAATTCAGTGTTGGAGAAAGGGGAGGCGTTATTTTTGCCATTACTTAACTTCTAGAATCGTTCTGAAGAGTATCAATGACACTTAACTGCCTGTGAATGACTTCACCTCCATTTGGGAACCACTGGATTGTGGAAGCATTGAAATCATGTTCCTGAAAGCGGTGCTTTCCAACCTTGGCTGCACATTACAATCTCTTGGAGCAGTCCAGGCTGCAATACAGACTAATGAAATCAGAATCTCTGGGGGTGGGGCCTGGGCGTCAGTGTTTTGAAAGCTCTCCAGGTGGTTCCAATGTGCAGCCATGGCTGCGAATCACTGCTTTGAAGGAATCACAAGATCTAGAGCTAGGATAGCCTTAAAGCAATAGTTCTCACACCTTTGCCTGTTTCAGGGGGCTGGTCCCTAGAAATTGTGATACTCTTTGTGGAAGATATAAGGGCAATTTTTGCCCTTCTTCAATGAGTATATAACCTTCTTTGGGAGGAGGGACTGAAATTTTTCTTCCCATACCCCCAAATATGCTAGCTAACACTTATTGAGTGCCTAAAATACTTTGTGCATTAAGTGCTATATATGCACCTCAATCCTAACAATAATCTTATGACATAGGTCTTTTATTACAGTCATTCGTATTTTATGAGTAAGGACGCAGAGGCAAAGAAAAATTCAGTCGCTTGCCCAAGATTACGCAGCTGGAAGTTGACCCCATGCACTCTGGCTCTAGATTCTGTGCTCTCTACTGATTCCCAGTCTACACTGATTCATTCAACAAATATTTACTGAGCGCCTATAATGTGCCAGGCACTGCTCTAGAATGTTCAAGCACACTTACTCATACTTTTATTGTCATGAATGGCTTAGCAGATAACAGACCTGTGTATCACTGTCAGAAAAATGACTTAAAGTCGGTGGTTTTAAAATAATTGTCCTTGGCCAGATGTCCTACAATATCAACTCTTCTATATTTAACAACCTTATATAGCAAGTTAACTATTTAGTTGAAAGTATATTTTTAAAATTTTCTTTGAGACCCTCTCTTTGACCCATGGATTATTTAGAAGTATGTTGTTTAATTTTCAAGTGTTTAGAGAATTTCTTCTCTTTCTATTATTGGTTTCTACTTTGAATCACGCTCTATAGTTTAAATTCTTTTAAAATTCTTGGTTTGTTTTATATCCCAAAATATAATAGGTGCTTGCGTATTATGTGATTGTTGAGTGGAATATTCTGTATGTCAGTTAGATTCTGTTGGTTGATTGTGTTGTTCACATCTTCTATATCCTACCTGATTTTATGTCCTGACAAGGGGATCGAAGTCCTCAACTATAATCATGGAATTGTCTATTTCTCCTTTCAGTTTTATCAAATTTTGTTTTATGTATTTTTAGGCTCTGATGTTTGGTGCATAAACATTTAAGATCACGCGTCTTTCTGGTGAATTGATCCTTTTATCATTTTATAATGTACCTCTTTGTCTCTAGTAAATTTTCTTTGTTCTACAATCTACTTTATACAGCCAGTTCTTTTTAATTAATGTTTGCATGGCATAGCTTTCTCCATCCTTTTTCTTTCAATATACCTATGTCATTTGTTGAATTTGAAGTGAATTTTTTGTAAACAGCCTATAGTCGTGTTGTTGTTGTTTTTTAAAAATCCACTCTGAGAATCTCTTCCTTTTAACTGGTATAGTTAGACCATTTAGACTTAAGGTATTTATTGAAATATTAGAGTTTATGTCTCTCAAGTTAACTATTCATATTAACCAGGGTACATTTTTATTTTAGAAAGTTTACCAAGAGATTAAATAAAAACAACTATCAGTGAGTACTTGACCAAGGGGTCTTTGTTTTTTTCTGTGATTTTATGGCTAAAGTAAGAGTTTGATATCATCCACATGAAAAGTTTTCTAAGCTAAATTTATTGCAGCCATTCTCAAATGTGTGGAGTTCTGGGGTCTCAGATGCCCATTTGTCCATGTGTTTCATTGACCTAGAACTTTTTTTCTGACGAAAATTTTAGTCCCATCTGGGGAAATCCCTTTGTCCAGCTCCATGCAGAGGTTGGGTGACCTTATGTTCTGGCACATGCTGGTTGGTGTGTCATAAGAGGATGCCAGTGATACCACAAGCACAGTAACGGACAATGAATGTTTGTATCTACTCTTAATGAGCAGCATAGCATATTTACATGCCGTTATCAGTTACTCATTGTCCCAGTTATTATTGCTGGATATCAAATTATCCCAGAATTTAGAGGCTTGAGATCACCATTTTCATATGCTGACAAGATTCTGTGGGTCAGGAGTTCAGGAAGGATAGTGGGGATGGCTTGTTTCTGTTCCAGCATATCTGGGGCTTTGTCTGGGAAGGCTAAAAGTCTAGAGGTGACTCAACAGTTGGAAGCTAAAATCATCTGAATGCTCATTCACTCACAGATCTGGCAGCTGGGCTGTGATGATGTGAGGACCAGGACTGCTAACTGGAGTACATACATGTGACCTCTCTCCGGAGCGTATCTTCTTCACAGCATGACAAACTCGGGTAGTTGAACTTTCCTACATGGCAGTCTGGGTTCCAAAAAAGCTGTTCCAGCAAACAAAGAGGAACTGCATCACTTCACTGTCCTGTCTCAGGGAAAACACTCACAAGCCCACTCAAGGAGAGGGAACACAGACCCCTCCCCTAGATGGGAACATTGTCATATAATTTGGAGGGGTCGTGATTTACTTGAGAAAAAATATTTAGGGAGTACTATCTAAATAGAGTAAATATTACCTATTCTTATAATTCTCTAAGTTTAAAAATTCCTTATATTAAATTGTCATCTGAAAACTGCATATCTAATAGACCACATGATTTTGATCTCCTATAAAATTGTTTTCATGCTTTAGTAGTACAGCATTAGTTTTATGATATGTTACTGGAGAAGCAGTAGCTTTCATAATCCTAAATTACAATTGCGTTTCTCATTTATTGTTATGTCATGGACACAGTAAGTCGTGTATTGTTTAATGCCTATTTTGTATAGTTGAGAAAACTGAGGCTTTGAGAATTGACTTTGTCCAAAGTAATAGAGCAAGTTAATGGTTGAACGGAGTTGAAATTCAGGTCTCTCTTCCTCCTGGGCCAGACTGTCTCTGTAAGAACTTGCCCTGGCTTTGTGACCTAAGGTGTCAGTCACTCTATGACTCGCTACCTCGCAGGGGTTTAGCATGACCAAAACATAGCTCGGCGTTCTGAGCAGATTATTATATTAAAAAGATGTTCTTGTTGGCTTGACAAACCTTGTGAATGCGGTTTGAGAGACAGACATGAGTCAGGGTAATGTAAATACAGTCAGGCTGTGTGTCCTTTAGTTTAGTGATAAGTTGCTTAAGGAGTTGTGCAGGGACGAGCTTACCGGTTAACCAAAGACAATGGTGTGGGCACACATTCCTTGCTCTTTGACCTTTTAACTTCTGCTCATCGCTGCTGCTTATATCTTAAATTTTCTGCTTTTCCGCAACATCCTGGATGTACTGTCCCACAGTGTTTTGAGAGGAAGTCTTGCAGCTGTTTGGAAACATACCCCGATAATGGCCGCTCTGACTTCCTTTCCTCGGATGTTTGTTCTGGAATCCCTGCAGAATTCTCCGCTATCTTAGTCTCCCTGCTGCTGTCTAGCCTCTTAAACTCCAGTTAGTCCAGATAGGTGTCTAGTCTGTGTAACTTCTCACCGTTGGTTTCTTAAAGTAAGGTTATGGAAAGAGATGGGGCTGCCGTTTCTTCGTAGAAGCCCATCATCCTTGAAGAATAAGAACTCAGGGTGAAAAAGAGGTCTGTGTAGCTGGGGTCTTGAGCAGCACATCGTCTAGTCTGGCCAACAGCGTGAGAGCACGGAGGGAGAGAGAGCACAGAGGCCCGATTTCCAGGGCGGCCACTTCCTGGCCTGTTTATTTCCTGGAAGAACCCCACTTTTTCATTAAACTTAAACATCCTCTGAAATCCATTTTCCCCCCATGCCTTCTGTTATTACTTCTGACTTCAGTCTCTTCGTCGTTTATTCTCACTTTGACCCATTTCGTGTCCTTTGACCCTGCCCTTCCTAAGGCTTTACTTCTTCCTCTCCTGGGCCCCCTTAGATCTTCCTTCAGCCACTTTCTTCCCAACGCTCTGACTTCCTTGCCCTCCACAGCTGCTCTGCAGAGCCCAGTCCTAGATCAATGAGTCACTGTATTTTATCCTTTCCCTGTTCTTCCTGCTGCTGGAGGAAAGTCACTGTGCACGTACATGCTGATGTCAGTACAGCGTATGCGCCCCAGCCCAGCTGTGCCCTTGTGCTGTTTTGTAACTCCTTTCCACGTCCTTACGCCGCTCTGTCTCCTATTCTGCACTGCCACCATCCCAGCCCTTTAGCCCTCTTTTTAAAGCCTGTACCCCACCCCGAATCCCTCACTCTCAGCGTTGCCTTTCTCCTGCTTCACTGAGAAATTATCAACGTTTATTGTCACGCATGCCTTTGGCTCCTTGCCCCAAACCTGCACTGTCCGTACCCCTCCTCTCCTCCTCCTGTTCTGTTGTGGGAAATAGGTGACCCTTCTCCGTCCAAGACCAAATCCTTTCTTGGATTGTAGAGTCCACTTACCTCTCACTTTCTCCTTCCATCTGTGTATCCTCATTATCTATTTCTATTTGTTCCTTACTCTCAGCATATGAAGGACTTGTTTCTTTTTCCTACTTTTTTTTTTTTTTTAAAGAAAGAAAACACTTAATTCTATAATTTCCTCTGGCTAGTACTCTAATGAGTTCATTCCCTCCTTAGCCAACCACTTTCCTTCCCTCCCTCCCACCCATCCTGCTGTACAGCAGGTGTTCGCTAGGGCTGGAGACAAGAGTTCTGGTTTTCCTGGAGCTTACCTTCTGGTGGCAGAAACAGTAGTAAATATGTGGATAAGTAAACACCGTTCACATAACGCGCTAAAGCGGGAATGTGAAAGAGGTGACAGAGTGACCGGAGTGGAGGGGGCAGCTTCAGAGAGTGAGATTAGGGAAGGCCTCTTTAAGGATGTAGCATTTGGGTTGAGACCTAAAAGGGGAGAAGGATAAGGATAAGCCATGTCAGGACCCGAGGGGGAAGCATTCTAGGCAGATGGGAAAGAACAGGCAAAGCAAAGGTCCTAAGGCTGGAATGAACTTGACTTCAAGGAAATGAAAAATAAGTACTCACTCAACTCATTCCTGCCACTTCATCTCTTATCATTTTTCACATCTGGCTTCATACCTGTCGCTTCTCTGAAACCATTATTGATAAGATCTCCTGCTGGTCATCCATTGGCCCGTTTTGTCCTCATCAGACTTAACCTCGATGTATCAGCTGCACTGTCGAGCAGCCCCTCCTTACCTGTGGGGGTGGCCTTCCTGCTGCTGTCTTCTGCCTTTCTCCATACTTCTCTCATTGCCACAGACCTCTCTGTCTCCTTTGCGGATCCACGCACTCTGTACCTGTAGGCTTGGGATATCCCAGGTCTGCATCTTAGGCTCCCTCTTCTCATTCTACAGACTTCCTGGATGATCTGACCCACACCTGCAGCTTCACTTTTTATGCAAGGGACAGCTAACTCTTGTCTAAAAGAAGGCCTATCCGCTGAGCCTCAGACCTCCTCAGGCAGCTCCCCAAATGAGCACATCCATAGCTTAACTCGTAACCCTTTTCTCACCTGTAACTGGAATCACACTACCTTTATCTCTCTCACCTGCCATCTCATTTCTAACCAAGTTCTCTATAGTTCTTTCTACTTCTCATCATCTCTACTGCCTTTTCATTTCTTGCTGAATTATTGTGGTTCTTCCCTCATTACCCTCTGATCACATCCCTGTTATCCATCCATGCTCCACACATCTGTGAGCTGATAGTGCTGAGATGATCTCCTCTCTCCCTTGTTGAAGACTTACTGCACTCACGCTCCCTTGAGCTCCAGGGCAGAGTTCGCACTGCGGGATGACCTAGTGGGCTGGCGCAGTGTACCCTTCCTGACTTTCCAGCTTCATCTCCCACCTCTCTCCCACACCTACCTTTTGCACCCCAGCTTTGCTGAACTGTCTCATAGTTTGCCAAACATCGCAAGTTGTTTTTCGTTTGTTTTGTGTACTCATGTTATCTTCCTGTAGCATGCCCTCTCCGATTTTGTAGTCCTGGCAAACACCCACTCTCAGCCTTTAGTTCTGCTGAAATATCTTCGAGATCCAACTGTCCAGACCCTCCAGCAGGTGGAGACTCCCTCCTTTCTCTTCCCTTACATCTCGTGCAGCCTCTCTTAGGTGCTTCTCATATTATTTATGCCTGTTTTGTTTACCTACTTGCTTTCCTCTGTAGAATGTGAATTCTGAAGGTGCAGTGAATTTTATCATGTTCATCTTTGTATCTCTAATATAGAACCCAATCCATGGTAAATAATAGCCATAAGAAAAATCAATAAGGACAAAAATAACCATGTCAAGTGAATATGAATCATGTGAGGCTGGTGGGTCCCTGATGAGGAGCCCAGCTCAGTGCTGCACTGAAATTATAACACGCCTTCGCTTCCTTATTGTCAAATACCGATAGCTTTCATAGAGTGAAAGGCAGATTGTAGTTTTGGCGGGGGTTGGGGCAGTGGTGGGGGAAATGGCTCTGAAAAGAAAGTCAACGGCTAGTACTTGTGATGAAGGGACACCTCTAAGTAAGTGGAGTTCTTGGAAATTTCTGATTAAGAGGCAAGTGTTGATTTTGTCTGCCTGGATCTATGATGTGAATAAATATATACCAAAAGCAATAAATAGAAATAAGAAAAGGTGACACATGCGTTGTTTCAGCAAGGACATGGGTCTGTGCAACCAGTTCTTGTCAAATGAAAGAAAGGTTTTGTGAAAAGTTGAAAATGGCGATAGTCTTGAATCAGGACGTGTGCAGGAGCTGCTATGAGTTAATGCACTTCGATTCAGGAGAATGATGTGCACAGACGTTTCTATAGGCCAACAGATGTGGCAAAGCTTTAAAGTGGTTACTTTTTATTGTTTTGTTTTTTATGGGGAAAAATTATTTATGTTATAGTATCTGAGCATTTAGGGGTTCATGGCAGTCTTAGGACATAACTTTCACAAATGTCAAATGTCTATTACTTTCTCTAAGAAAATTGAGCTGAGAACAGATGGCACTGTAATGGTGTCTCATTTATCTCATGTGGTCTAGGAATGAAATATTCCGTCTAAGCAGAATTTTGTAGGTAACCGAACCACCAAAATAGTAAAAAGTTACTATTTTGTAGTAAGTTTTTACTATTTTGGAGTAAAATCTTTCTCAGAATTTCCCTGTTTCTCTTCTTGAACAGAGCAAGGAGAATGTGCTCTTGCAGGTTCAGCAGAAGGAATAGTACGTGCTCTTACGGTGATGTCTTCAGAGGCAACCTATGTGGGTGAAGTGTTTTTTCGTTATATTAAATGATCTCATATATTTAAATTTCTTTTTAAAATAATGTTCTTCCTTCTCCCCTGCTGTCAGGAGGTGACCTATCACTGTTTACACTGTCAGCATTTCTGCCTGTTATAGATTTTCTTTTCCTAATTACTTTTTGTCTTGTTAGAAATTTCTTTTTCATAAAAAAAATCCCCCCTTTTGGAATTTACTAATTTAATATGTTATGAATTCAGATGATTGTAATTTTAACAACTATTACTATTATGTGTTGAAAGGAAAGCCCTAAGGGTGGATGTAAGGATTATCTGTGGGTAAATGAGCCAAGAACAGTGGTTTTTAGTACAGGCTTTCTATTGTGTGTTCTGACTTCTGTTTTTCTTGTTCCTACTTCTTTTCTACACTCTGAGTTATTCATGTTGCATATGAAAAGTGACGTTTAGGGAGTAAACTTTTGCACAGGGGTCTGTCTCAGTCAGTCGTTAATACGTTTGGTGGACACAGGGAAATCACAACTTCTCTGGGTCTCAGTTTACTCATCTGTAAATCGAGAAGGCTGGACTAGATGATCAATCACCAAGGTCCTTTCATGTTCTCATGTGCCAAAAAACTAGTTCAGCAAAGAAGAGTTTGAAAGTTCTAAGACCAGAGTGACTGGAGGACTGAATGATCACTTTGGGTTAAGAATGTCATGGAATCATCCCAAAGTGGGAGGGTCATATTTAGAAGGCATGGAAGAGGGAAAGGTAGACTGGTGGGAAAGTGTGTCTTGAGGAAGGCCTTTTCAGAGAAGGGCAGTTATTGCAGTATACCATTTTAACTATTTTTAAGCATACAATTCTGTGGCATAAAGTACATTCACATTGTTGTTAGGATGTCTAAACCACTACCCATTTCTAGAGCTTTTCATCACGTCAAACATAAACTCTGTACCCATTAAACACTCAGTCCCCATTCCCTGCTCCTCCAGCCTGCTTTCTGTCTCCATGAATTTGACTATTCTAAGTACCTCATCATATAAGTGGAATCCTGCAATATTTGTCCTTTTGTGACTGGCTTATTTCACTTGGCACATGTTTTCAAGATTCATTCATGTTGTAGCATGTATCAAAATTTCATTCCTTTTTAAGGCTGAGCTGAGTAATATTCCATTGTATGTATCTACCATATTTTGTTTATGTATTCATCTGCTGATGGAGGTTTGGATGTTTTCCATATTTTGACTGTGGCAAATAATGCTGCTATGAACATGTGTGTACAAGTATCTGTTCGAGTCTCTGTTTTCATTTCTTTTGGGTATGTACCCAGAAGTGGAATCGGTACATCATATAATAATTCTATGTTTAAGTTTTTGAGGAACCACCAAACCACAGTGACTACACCACTTTATATTCTCAACAGCATTGCAGGAGGGTTCCAGTCTCTCCTGGAGGAAGAGTAGTTATATGTGCTCAGTGTAAATCAGCTTGACTGGAGCCCAATCTCACATGAGGCAGAGGCATCAGCTATAATTAGGACAGTAGATTGGGGCCAGATTATGGAGGGTCTTAAAGGCTGGCCCTGGTATTGGTACTTTATTGTATAGGCTTCAGGAAGCTGGTGAGGGATTCTGAGCTAGGGGGAAAGTAGGATTATATTGGTACTGTAGGAAAGCTAAGGGTCAAAGTATATGTATCGGATGATTGGGACATGGGTCGGCAGAAGGTTGCAGCTATCCAGCTGGGAGACCTAGGCTTCATTTCAGAAGGTAGGAAAGGCAGAAATGAAAGTGGAGACACTTCTGAGTTCAGCAGTGCAGCATTGGCCACAACCCATGTATGCTCGTATTGACTGGGGGTAATGATGTGAAGGTGAAGAGTGGTACCTCCTTGACCATCAGCATCATGACTTCTGAGGTCCTAAGTTGAGGACAGGATGTAGAGTGGCCACCAGTGTCTGGTTAGCTCCTTGTCTACTGACGGAATACACATTCACAGCAGATCATGAAGCTGTATCTTGGACACCTGGAGGTGACCCCACCTAGTTCATCATCCTAGGGCCTAGCTCCCTTGAGTAGGATAAGATGAATATTAGCATGCTTGCACAGGTAGCAGAAACACCAAACTCAAAGTATGGAGAGAAAGAAGGGAAAAGAGGGTGCCAGTTAGGGTGTCTAAACCAAAATTTAAGCTAGCTTCAAAGTTCCTATTTTGATCTTTGATTTGCACAGTGCATAAAAATGATACCATCCCATAAACTGTGACAACGAAGCCTTTTTTTTGGTCGATTTGCTGTGCATTTGCCATCATGCATGCCAGTTACTGGCTGAAACCCATTCCTGCCTCAGAATGCTTCGGCCCCCTTTCCTCTCAGTCCCTTTGTGTTTCCACCACTAAAGAGTTACAGGGGGCACAAAGGTCCCCGTAGGTTGTCCTTTGTGTTACAGGCAGACAAAGTGCTGTGTGTGGCAGGTAGAGGAGCGTGTGCCTGTGGGTGTGGTGAGCGGTTGGCTGGGTGTGGATTTTAGTGGATACTGGATGCAAGAGAGTTTTAAATAACTTACTTAAAATAGATAGAAATCTAAAATCAGATTTCTAAGACATAATTAATTTAATTAGGCAGAATATGGGGAAATATGCTAAAAAGTTGTTCAAGGCATCATCACCATGATGCGGAAGACAATGAGAAAGCAGCTGAAATTGTGTTGTGCAAGACTATCTTGGGCATATCGACCTTCTTGATAGTAAGGAGCGCCATGCCCGGAAACCACTCACAAAGACTGCTACCTGTCCCAGCGGGCTGAGGATGCCTGCTCCACAAGGGCAGCTGTGCTTACAGGGTTATAGGAATCATTATTAATAAGAATTATTACTCTGGATTCCTTATAAATGGATGTGTATCTTGAGACAAGTTTGTGTATA
>NW_011888789.1:15971682-15988742 GCF_000151845.1 Pteropus vampyrus
GGAATCGGTACATCATATAATAATTCTATGTTTAAGTTTTTGAGGAACCACCAAACCACAGTGACTACACCACTTTATATTCTCAACAGCATTGCAGGAGGGTTCCAGTCTCTCCTGGAGGAAGAGTAGTTATATGTGCTCAGTGTAAATCAGCTTGACTGGAGCCCAATCTCACATGAGGCAGAGGCATCAGCTATAATTAGGACAGTAGATTGGGGCCAGATTATGGAGGGTCTTAAAGGCTGGCCCTGGTATTGGTACTTTATTGTATAGGCTTCAGGAAGCTGGTGAGGGATTCTGAGCTAGGGGGAAAGTAGGATTATATTGGTACTGTAGGAAAGCTAAGGGTCAAAGTATATGTATCGGATGATTGGGACATGGGTCGGCAGAAGGTTGCAGCTATCCAGCTGGGAGACCTAGGCTTCATTTCAGAAGGTAGGAAAGGCAGAAATGAAAGTGGAGACACTTCTGAGTTCAGCAGTGCAGCATTGGCCACAACCCATGTATGCTCGTATTGACTGGGGGTAATGATGTGAAGGTGAAGAGTGGTACCTCCTTGACCATCAGCATCATGACTTCTGAGGTCCTAAGTTGAGGACAGGATGTAGAGTGGCCACCAGTGTCTGGTTAGCTCCTTGTCTACTGACGGAATACACATTCACAGCAGATCATGAAGCTGTATCTTGGACACCTGGAGGTGACCCCACCTAGTTCATCATCCTAGGGCCTAGCTCCCTTGAGTAGGATAAGATGAATATTAGCATGCTTGCACAGGTAGCAGAAACACCAAACTCAAAGTATGGAGAGAAAGAAGGGAAAAGAGGGTGCCAGTTAGGGTGTCTAAACCAAAATTTAAGCTAGCTTCAAAGTTCCTATTTTGATCTTTGATTTGCACAGTGCATAAAAATGATACCATCCCATAAACTGTGACAACGAAGCCTTTTTTTTGGTCGATTTGCTGTGCATTTGCCATCATGCATGCCAGTTACTGGCTGAAACCCATTCCTGCCTCAGAATGCTTCGGCCCCCTTTCCTCTCAGTCCCTTTGTGTTTCCACCACTAAAGAGTTACAGGGGGCACAAAGGTCCCCGTAGGTTGTCCTTTGTGTTACAGGCAGACAAAGTGCTGTGTGTGGCAGGTAGAGGAGCGTGTGCCTGTGGGTGTGGTGAGCGGTTGGCTGGGTGTGGATTTTAGTGGATACTGGATGCAAGAGAGTTTTAAATAACTTACTTAAAATAGATAGAAATCTAAAATCAGATTTCTAAGACATAATTAATTTAATTAGGCAGAATATGGGGAAATATGCTAAAAAGTTGTTCAAGGCATCATCACCATGATGCGGAAGACAATGAGAAAGCAGCTGAAATTGTGTTGTGCAAGACTATCTTGGGCATATCGACCTTCTTGATAGTAAGGAGCGCCATGCCCGGAAACCACTCACAAAGACTGCTACCTGTCCCAGCGGGCTGAGGATGCCTGCTCCACAAGGGCAGCTGTGCTTACAGGGTTATAGGAATCATTATTAATAAGAATTATTACTCTGGATTCCTTATAAATGGACGTGTATCTTGAGACAAGTTTGTGTATATTTCTACCTGTATCTTCAAATCTGTGAATTTAGATTTAAAAATTAATGATTCTTATCCTGATGCTGAGAAAGAAAATGACTCAGTTTTAAAAAAAAACAATCCCTAGCCCACGTACTTTTTTTATCTGCATGTTAAACTGACGACAGCCTTTTCCATGTTTATTGCCATGTGGAGAGGGTCTGCTTGCTGACACGGAATAACAGAAGCTTGACAAGTCACAGCCACCAACCCCAGCAGGTCTGTTTCATGTGTGCAGATATGCTGTTACTGAATGCGACTCCTTTTGAATCAGACAGCCTTATTTGGACCCTAGGAGTTGGTGGTTTATCCTGCTGCTGTAGACACGTTAGAGGTGGGGAAGAGCCTGTTTCCTCAATGAGTACTGGTTACCTGAAAGAATTAACAGTCTTTGAAGGGAACCACTTCACATTTTCACAGAAGTCCTTTGAGCTTCCTAAGAAATGAACCTCTCTCTTTCTTCTGGGAATGACCCCTGCGGGGACTCCGAATTCTGTTCCAACCTGAGCGCAGTGAAACTTCTCTCAGAGAAACTTCTCTCAGCTTCCCTGACTTTGAGGGCTGTTGAGCAGTATGCCCTCTCACCTAAGGAAGCAAAGAAGGCTTCAGAAGAGGATTCAGTCCTTGTAAATCTGTACTTCAAGTCCTTCAATCACCCGTGCTCACTGCCAGCAGATCGCACATTTTGAATCTCCAGGCGGGCCTGTGAGACAGCTATGAGAAACGACACTATGAAACTTTGCAATACCAAACTCCTCTTTGTGGCACCTGAAGGAGATCCAGACTTTGAACAGGATCAAAGAGACTGTAAAACCGGGGCTGTAAGATGAAAAGCTCCTTTGAGGCATAGAACAGAGAACTTAGCAATGTTTGCGAAGACGAGCAGTACTTCCTGTACAAGAATAGACAAGGGAGAGTGAGGAGGAAAAAATAAGTAGTTTGTGAGAGGCCGTGAAAACTGTGACTGACCATAGACACATATATTCCCTGGAAATTTACTTTTGTAGCTACTCAAAGACTGGAAGGTATGTTCTAGCTAACGTGAGGATTAAGAGGAAGGAAGCGATAGGGAATAGACAGCATGGCAAATGAAAGATAAGAGATGAGGAAGCTTATCTGTGATTTGTTGGCTCGTATGTGTTTTTTGTTTTTGTTTTCCTTATTGTGGAAAAACACCCACACTAGCAGTGACGTGGGGAAGGCAATGGAGCACAGGTGCCAGGGGATCGTGTGGTCATTGGATAGGGAAGTTCTGTCGGGCCAGGGCCTCAGGAGGCTCACCCTGAGAGTTGAATGGAGATGCTTTGTCACATCTTCAACCTGACAAGCGAGACTGTGTGGAGTTTCAGTAACAGTCACATGGGGTGGAGCACACTTTGGGGGAGTGGTCCATAAATAGACCTCCAAACTAGTCCAGCTCTGAAGCACTGAGCTATGCCGTTTCTCAGAGGTAGGAAGGGCGATATGAAATTAAGTGAATTGTGTGCCTGCTACTGTGCTGGGTACTTTATGTGTTTTCTGCTTTAATGCTTCCAGAAGCTTCCACAGGGCCACATGAGCCTTGAGACTGGCCCCAAATAGACTACTATGGTCAGTTCATCTGAAATGGCTGTAATTTCTAAGAGAAAATTTTAACATGCTTTTGAATTAAATGTAACAATTATAATATTTATCTAATCATATTGCAGAAAGTGCAGATAATAGCAGAAAAGAAAAAATATATAATCCTACCTCATGTCACAGCCAGTCTCATTTTGGCATATTTCCTTTCTTTGATGCCTCTAAATACAGTTTTATATCTAACATTACGAACTTTTCCCCATGTTTTTATGAAGTTTTCATAACTGTTATTTTTAAATTAATGATATTTTTATTTCTTTTGGGGTTTTTAAAGTGGGAGCATTGGCTTTTAATAATAATTATTATTAGACGTAGAGATTTAATCTTAATATATTTTTTTAAAAAGGCGTTTTGTGCGAGATCTCAGCTATTAGAATGCTCAGTAGGCGAGGTTAATTTTTAAAACTATCTTTTCTTGTGTTTCTGTGAATAGGGATCTACCGCACAGAAAAGGATAAAGGCACTTTGTATGAGCTCACGTTCAAAGGGGACCACAAGCACGAATTCAGACGACTTGTCTTGTTTCGACCGTTTGGCCCTATCATGAAAGTAAAAAAAGAAAAGCTCAACATGGCCAACACGCTTATCAACGTTATCGTGCCACTGGCAAAGAGGGTGGACAAGTTCCGACAGTTCATGCAGAACTTCAGGTTTGTTTGTTTGCATCTGTTTATCTTCCTCAGTGTGGTGTGTGCTAAACGCTGATATCATTTCCCGTCATCTCCCTCATTTCCCCTGCCAAGTACAAAGGCCCCTTTCTTTCTCTTCTTGTTCAACTCTGTTTTCTTCATATAAAGTTTATCATTTGTGTTTGCCTTCCGCTAAAGCAATTAAGAAATTGCCAGATAAGCAGATTTACCTTCAGAAGTGAAGAGTAAGAAGGACTGGATTTTCATCAGGATCTGCAAAGATGGCCTCATGCCTGCTGTGTTCAGTTTTAATTGCGTTTGGGCTCAGGTTTGGGGACAGCGGGGCCGTGGTGTTTCATCAGTGGAGTGGGCCCTCTCCTAGACTCTCACAGGCCGTGGACTTGAGCTAGAGGATATGCTCACTCAGCTACAGACTGGCTTCATTTGCTGTCCTGCTCTAGCAGTGGCTGGAATGGGTTGAATCAGAATCTATTTTTTTTTTTTTATTTTAATCTATGTCTCCTCAGAGATTAAATTTAGAATTATGCTAAGAAGTTTCCAAGCACTCATTTTTGTAGCCAATCAAGAAGACTAAGTGGGGTTTTATTTTTAGATGCAGTAATGTAGTTTTTGCATGTATATCTTTCAGCTCTTGTGCAATGTTGTATCTTATAAGCTATATGGCTACGATTCACTTACTGGTTGAGGTTAATAAGCTAATTTACCTAGACAGCTTATTTTAAAGATGGAAAGTCAGATGTGTCTAATTATAAATCTTGGAAGATCAAACTTATTTTTAATCTTTTATTATTAAATTCACATTATTAAAAGCCAGTAATACTCACTGGTTGATACTTCTCAAAATTCTGCGTAACGAATGTACTTTTTAAAAAATTTTTACCTTTGAAGAGTAACCCTTTTTTAATTAAATTTTCAGGTCAGAATCCAGTTGTTTTAGAATACACCTTTGGAGGTCATTTGGTCTAATCCTCCCTTAGTTCAGAATCCCTCGGTAGTATTCCTGACATATAGTTCTCTATGCAGTGTGCGTGTGTGTGTGTGTGTGTGTGTGTGTGTGTGTGTGTGTGTGTGTGTGTGTACGTGTACCAAATAACTACCGACTTCACAAGGTAGGCTGCCTCTATGCTGACCATCTCTGGATAGAAAGCTCGCTTTTATTAGGACCTGAAGTCTGCTTCTCTATAATTTCTACCCAGTGGATCTAGTTCTAGCCTCTGAAGATATGACTGAACAAATCCATTTCCTCTTAAACATCATGGCCTTTCAAATATGTGAAGAAAGCTATCACAACTACCTTTGTCTTTTCTGTTCCAGGTTCAGGAGCTGTGGCTTTAGTGGTGATATCATGCAGATTTGGGTGGGCCGATATTTCCATTTGTTCCCAGTTTGGAGAATACCCCTGTGGGTATGATCACTTGACTGTCAGCCATGTTGTTCTGGCTCCAGTATTGAAGTGTCTATGTCACTTTGGCTTCTTTTGGCTTTCCTTTGGTGTTTCTGTGTTCTCTCTCTGTCTTCTCCTTGGAGGGGCAGAGTACTGCTGGTTGATTGAGCATTACATCCTGAGAAGGATGGAACTTATGGATGGCTCTAGGCATTAATTGAAATCATTACTCCTGGTGGCTAGTGAGCCCATTTCTAGGACTGGTTTATAGTAAGTTCCTTTGGCTAAGAAGCTGCCTAGAACTTGGCAGGTTAAGGGCTCTGAGATTTGCTTCAGCACATAGCCGGGCTTGATAAGGTAGTGCTGATGCTAAAGAAATGTCTGTCTGGTGAGGGGCCAAGGCCTCTGCGTAGGACCCCGGGTCCTGGAGTAGCGAGATTCTCTTTGGTATATATGACTGGCTACTGCCTCAGTGTCATGCGGATTACAAATAATTAACAGGAATAAAACCAGAAGGGAAAATTTTGTTGAAAAAGGTAAAATTAATAGCTTACGGGTCTCCAAAATTGAGATAGTGAAATGAAATTTAATTCCAGTTAATGTTTTAAAAATGAACAGAAATCCTAGGGCCTTTTCTCTTGACTTTCACTGCTGAGATTGTTGCACGTGGGCAGGAGAGAGTGGCTGGGAAGACTTGTTACGTGAATGGGATATTTGAAGGGCTGTGTGTATCACTTGACCAAACGTGAGGCTAAGAAGACGACTTGGAGATGCAGTACCTGCCTTCATGGAGAGTATAATCACGTGTCCCCTGTCCCTTGAGTTTATTTCTACAAGGGACAGTGGGACACAAGAAAGGCTTCCCAAGACAGAAGATATTTGAGCAGAAGACTGAGTGAGGAGTTTGCTTTGTAGTCCAGGGGTTTCTGAGTGCGTTGAGGTCTCTGAAGAAATGAGATGAGAGAGGGTACTCAAGCCTGAGAGTATTTAATTCTATATCAAAACTCAGTAAAAGTGGCATTTCAGATTGGTCAGCAGAGAATGGATTGTTTGGTGCGTGGCTTTAGCACAATGAACCAAACATAGCAGGAAAAAATTAATTCTTATTTCACACCAAAACCCAAAGTAAATACTCTGGCTGAATAAATATTTAAATGCAATTAATATGACTATAAAAAGTATTGGGAGAAAACATAGGGCTATTTATTAAATATTGGATGTCGTCTCTGTGAAGTTCCTTCCATCCCACGACTGGAAACGCTGACTGCGGTAGGCACTGGACACGGCCCCATGAGTGGTTTTTATTCCCTTCTTTCGTGTTCTCTGTTCTGTAAATTTTTATGTAGTTAACATGTATTTTATGCTTTGTTTAAAAATTCAGTGAAAGGGTTTTTTGGCTCTTATAATTTAAACATGACTTTTTATTTTGTAAAAGTGATACATGGCTATTATAAGATGCTTAAACAATGCAGACTGCAACAAGGAATAAATTATTGAAAAATTCACTCTTGACCCCACCTCCCCAATTAACCATTTTGAACATTAATTGGACAGCATTCTAGGTACCTTTCTTTGTATATATAAAGATAGAAGAATAACTTGCTAGCTGGGAATAATTTAAATCAACATGAGATATACTATTTTTAACATGAGATATTCTATTTTTAACAACATGAGATACTCTATTTTTAATTAAAAAATTAAATTTTACCTTACTCAGGTTTGTGGAAGAGAATCTGAAGTATAACAGAAGAAATTGCCAATCTTTAAGAAAATGTTTCTCTACTATGAGAGATATCAGTTCCCAAGAGATCCCTCTAAAGTTAAAAAAGTGATTTTGCAAAACGAGATTGGAATTATTATGTATTTTTGCTACACATTTTAATTTTAGATTGGATCAATTGAAAAATTACAATAAGAAAAGGAAATCGGCAGTTATTCTTTCTCCCTCTCCTGTGTCCCATCTTCCAATATCTTTAGTTATCTATTATTTTTACCTTGTCAGAGTTTGCAACCTTCACATTCTGTTTTGTAATCACAGTTCCTGTATTAAAGTGGACTTAGTGTGTTCATTAGCAGTCCTCTGACAGTAGCTTCCTTATTCCTAAGGTCCTGGTTAGCAAGACAATTTTTCAAGAAGGCTCTTAAGTGCTTGAGAATAAAATGTCCACTTATTATCTTTATAGTTTAAGGATGACTTTGTTGGACTGAATGTTTTTGGGGGACACGCTTTCCGTAGGACTCTATAGAGATTCTTTTTGCATCTGATAATACCGTGGAGAAGTGTTAGGACAACTTGATTTTATCCCTCCCAAAAATTACTTGCTTTTGCCTAATGCCCGAAGAATTCCTTCTTTAGTCTTGAATCATAATAACTTAATCAGGATATGTCTCATCTCAGTGTCTATTGTTCTCTCTCACATTTTCCTGCACTTGTTTCCTTTTTGTGGATTATTTTCATTTATGGAACTTTTGGGGATGTTCTAATTTTGGGTACTTCTCCTGCTTTGTTGGATTCTTTGCTTCGCAGACACAATTGTACAGTCTCAGGTCTTCTCCATTTATTAGCTTCACTCTATCTTTTAATGCCTTTGTCTTTTATCTGCTTTCACAGAAGCCTTTCCTTTACATGAGGAATTTGATTTTCAGATATATCTATTCTGTGCCTTGCTATTTTTAATTTATTACCTGTTTGTTTTATCAATATATTTTCTGAGCACAGAATATGCCTAACCTTAATCTGTTGTTTTTGTCACTTCCTCTTTGAACTTTTTTATTGAATTCACATTTTTATTAAGAAAGTATGAAATACTGTAAGATATTTTCTTCTGTTTGAGTTTTATATTTTTTCAGACTAGGTTTTTCATTGGCTTTTGAACACTGTTGCTTTCTTCTTTAATTTTGTTGTTATTCTTGAAATGTGGTAGTTTATCTTTATCCTTCTTCTGCATGGCATGCGGAGGGCCACTCAGACTTTCTGTTTGCTCTGAAGTAGTGATGGATTCTCCTTGGCTACCTCCAGGTCTTGACTGAGAACTGTTTGTGTCCCGTTCCTACCTATAATCTGAAGACAGGGTATTTGTTGTTCTATTCACTTCATTTGTAGTCTGAAAGAGAGGTAGAGGAGAGGAAGAATGCAGCTGAGGCTCTCTTCAGCCTTCGTTGGAGGTTCCCAATTTCTGTGGCTCTTCTGAGCCCTGGGATGGATATGTGAGTTGTGTCAGGCTCACTCTACCTAGTTGTGGATGGATCTTTTCCCTGAGGGGTAGGTTTTTAGCTGTCAGAATGGGCTTGGTTAAGGGCTAAGGCCTGAAATACCACAGAATCAGCCCCATTTATTTAGTTCTCTTATTTCATTTACCTTTTATCTTCAGCAGCTCTTCCCAAAACTCCAAGTGGAAAAGAGGAAAAAAGATTTTGGCCTTTTATTTAACTCTGTGTGTGGAGGCGGCGGGGGGCGGGGGGGGTGCGGCGGTGTGAGACAGAGACAGAGACATATGTGAGTTACTTCATTTGACTGTCAGTATCTCTCATCCCTACTCATCTCCCTGCACTTATGAAGGAGCTTGACTAAATGCGATGGTCTTTTGTCCTTTGGTTCTGCCAAGTCCACCTTTTTTCCAGAAGCTACTTCACAAAGCATAATTAGGTTACGTCTACCTTCCTTCTCTACTTTCCACACCATGTGGAGAAATTAAATATTCTGCTGTGCTCCTCCTGTCCCAAGATCCTTAAATGGGGGCTGAGGTTCCTGCCTCTTCCCAGACCAGCCGCTCCCCTCTGCTGCCTTCTCCTCACCGTGGCTGCTTCTCCAGCTCCTCTTCTGGAAGCAGTTGCTGGAGCTGGGAGCCACATGAGGCTAAAATGGAATCATCTGTTTGTTGCCTTGCCCTCCTCTTTGTGATGTTTAAGGCAGACTATTTTATCCCTTTCAAAATTGGTCAATTATTGGTAGCAGAACTTTTTCCATTTTCCACTATTTTTGGTATATGGTTTGTGATTATAACTATTTGAAATTAATTTATTTGAAACCTCTTTCCAATGCATTGCCCTTAAAATGTAAACACCCCTTCTAGACCATCCAACTGTTACTGTAGTTATTCCATCCTGCCTTATATTACAGCTCTTCATTCCTTCCAGTACACGGTAAAGTCCCAGGGGCAGTTGTCTAGGTTTGCTTAGGACTGAGAAGTTTCTTGAGATGTGGACTTTCAGTGCTCAAACCTGGAGAATCCCTGGCAAACTGGATGGTTGGCCTCCCAACAGGGACCGTAAATGAATATTCTTTTTAGATCTTATTCCAACAAGAATAATGCCTTGCACAGCAAAGTTAGCTCAAGGGATCCAGGCAGCATGTCTCCAGGTACAAATAATTTACACCAAAATACAGACATCCTCGTGTACACGGTCACCCACGTACACTCTCTCTTACACATATCTTTGAGATTGAAGTCTAGTGAGAATTCTTTCGAAAAACACAATAATTACAAGATCATTCAGACAGTGATGTTTTCATAGCACTGCTGTGCTCATCCTCTCATTGAGCATTTGTTTATTGCATTATAGACAATTTCAGTCAGGCACAGTAGATGGAGAACTTCTCAGGGCCAGAAATGTCTTACTCATTTTTTAAGACCCCCCTAGTAGAATATCTGGAACATGGTCTGTTTGGTTATCGTTTGTTGAATGAAGGAAGGAGTAAATGAATAAATGAAATGGACCCCTGGAGGTGGACCTCAGAACAAATTCTACTTTGCCTTTTTGGGAAACCTCAGCTGCTGAATGAAAAGTGAAGTTCAGATATATGTGTTTTATTCCTTGAAACACGTAGTGCTTTGAATGGATTTTAAAATGCCAGCAAAGATGTTACTAGAAAAACGAGAATGCATTTTATTCGGGCTCAGCAGGTGACCCTCTCCTGATTCTGGGATGGATTTTTTCCAACTGCACACATAATTTTAAAGCATGGTTTGTTGAGCGCTTGGCACTGTATGTGTGCTTTTATTCTGCTCTGGCAAAGGAAGTTAAAGCATTATCTGGCAAGTTTGCAGAAGGGATCTTTTCAATGCAGAGAATTTTATTGTTGGTAAGTGATGATTCAGTCTGCAGGGACTGGGGCTGTGAGGGAGCTCTCAGTTTTGAAGCACATTGTCGCATCCCATGCCTCTGTTCCTGATCTCTTTTCTGCTTCTAAGAGCTCTGCCATCAGTCTGGGCTTCAGAGGCAGCTCTTACCTTTCTTCTACAGGAAAGAAACAGAATTTTCAGAGCCAAGCCTGTGACCAGGGTGAGCCCTCCGTGCCTCTCGCCTAGGGGCAGTGTAATCTTCTCTGATGTTTATTTCACCTGGAATTCTCTTCTTCCTCCTCTCTGTGTTTTTATACCTTTTCCATCCTTCAAGGCCCCAGCCATTGCAGCCCACAGGATTTGTTGTGCTCTCTGAATTCTCTGTACTTTTTATCAGTGCCACGAGGTGTCCTTATTTTATTTGAGCTCATTTTATTTCCTGTGTAAGTTTTTTTGAGGGCAGGAATCGTATCTTCTCTTTAGATTCTTCTCAGCCACCCCAGCTAGACAATGACTTCTTTTTAATGTCATTATAAAAAGCATCGAATAAATTGGCTTCTGCAATTAGAGCTCAGAGATTTCTAGAAATCTGTGATGTGGATTGTTGTGTGGGGATTAAGGAAAGTAGCTAACAGAGACAAAAGGAATTAAATGGAAGGAAATGCAAAATATTAAAATATCACAAAATAAGATCTCACCAGTAGAATCTTTCCATTAACTTACTTTCAGAAAACTCCTGTTAAAATTATGCACTCACATACCTCTATGTACACACATATGTGTACACAAACATATTTACATATATATACATTTATACATATTCATAGACACACATCTACACATACATTTACACACATATTACACATGTGTATGTGAAGCAAACCCTCAGCAGAGGATCTAACTCACCAGGTGAGTTAGGTGTTACCATTGAGAGAACAGGACATATGCAAGTAACAGGTAAGCTTTGATGGGGAAGACAGGTCCAAACAAGTGCAGAGCCAGAGGCCTGGCCCTGAGAAGGCTGTTGGGACCCTGGAACATAAACTGCCAGCTGCCTGGGACAATCAGAGTTACAGAGAGGAGAAATGGGGAACTAGTAAAGGTGATTGTGTCTGCTCAGGAAGGGTGAGACTTAGCAACTGTGCTCCTGCCTTGTCATTCCCTCAGACAGTCATGTCACTGGAGGTTACCAAGGTTTTCTAGAGTTGTAAATGAAAAAATGCCTTTTTACCTTTGCTCATTCAGTCTTTAAGACCTTTAGCATTTGGCACGCACAAAAAAAGCCATAGTCAAGGAGTCTAGTCTAATCCTCTTTGGACTTTAGCTTTCTCATCTGTAAAATGGAATTGGTGTCTTCTTTATTTCATAGACTTCTTATGGCAAAGAAGGGTAGGATGCAGTGCCTAGGATCCAGTGCCCTTTTCCTGGCACTGGGTGGCCCCAGTGGGCCAGGCCTGTGGCATATTGGACCTGTGTGGCCTCTTGCATCTGAGTTTTCATTAACCGGATCTGCATATTGAAATTTCATTGTTTTCTTGTTAAGATCCATCCAAACACAGGTAATTATGATGGTCAGCCAGAAATGTCTCGCTGCTTCATCTCTGCTGTTCTATCAGTTCACTCAGTTTACTTCAAAATCCTTTTGCACTTTATGAAATAAGTATTTGTTTGGGCCTTGCCTATTATTGTGAAAACAAGCCTAAACACACATGTCTTTTGTTTTCTAGGGAGACGTGCATCCAGCAGGATGGGAGAATTCATCTAACTGTTGTTTACTTTGGGAAGGAAGAAATGAATGAGGTCAAAGGAATACTTGAAAACACTTCTAAGTAAGTACGAAGTGGAGCCATAATCAGGAATCATGGTGACTGAGCTCATACACATGCAAGGCTGAAACTTCTGTTTTAGGTGGATTTTTCCTAACAGTACGGGCAAACTGGGAGGTTTGGTTGCTGGCCATGTTTGGGGAAATTCTGCGCCCTCCTTCCTTGGGATACCACCCTACTCTGTCTGACACTAGTCTTCATTGTGCAGGGTGTTAATTTTGACTTTGAGATAAACTGCCCTGAGCAGTGAGGGTGGGAACACGGGCTCCTTTGAGCTTCCACATGATTGTATGCCATCATTCTTACAACTGTAGATTTGGGATCTTTACTTAAAGAGTAGGAATTAGGGAGGGCACAGCTTGCATTGAGCTCCATCTCAGCCACAGCTTGTACGGCTGAGTGGTAACCATACTCATATCTCATCCACTTAGCAAATAGTCTCACTCTTCTGACTTTCATTCGCGATGCATTTTGAGAGATTAGGGGCAAGCCAGAAGTGATGGCTGGGACAGGATCCTTGATTAAATCTACTCAGTTGAACAGAAATTCTTTAACCAAAAACTTTAGACTTAGGCTTGTATGTTTATACCTTGTTGATCAGTTGCATGGGGGAATAAATGTATTCAAAGCAGCAGAGATAGATTTTTTCCCCCTACCATAAGTATTTATTTAATAAATAAATATCTATGGCATTTTCTACGAGTGAGAAAGCTGGAATGGTACTGCCACGCTCCTCTCTGGTTTGCCATAGAGATTTGTAGGGTTTGAGTTGAGTAATGAGGCGGGGGTAGTTTCTCCATAAGTGAAACTTGGAAGGTGATCAATAGTTAACTCAGTGGCAGAAATGGTCTGAATAGGTCCATATGGTCTAAATATAAACAGGGCCTCTACTTTGAGTTTCTGGTAAATGGTACTAGGATGATAGTCAAAGGATAAGATTCCAAGATTTAGTGCACTTTTGTATTTATTGTCATGTTTTGTTACCAATTTTGTATTAATATGCACAAGATCAGAATGCTAATTATAATTATTCAAACATTCTGAAGCAGTCTACTGGCCAAATTTTGTCCATCAATTGTTTTTGTAAATAAAGTTTTATTGGAATGAAGGCACACTTATTTGTTTACATATTATTTATGGCTGCTTTTGTGGTACAACTGCAGAGTTGGATAGTTGTGACAAAGACTATATGACTTGCAAAGCCTAAACTTTACTATTTGGCCCTTTACAGAATAAATTTGCTGACTTCTTTTCTAAATCAATAAAGAGTTAAGAACTTAAAACTAGTAACTGCTTAAAGCTATGGTCCCTATTGAAGGGAGATCAAAGTGAATGAAATAATTGAATATCTTAAATGTAAGTGAAATAGAAATCTCTCGACTGCAGTGCATTGCAATATCCTTTTCATCTCTGCTTAGGAATGAGGAATGTCAATTATTAGAATGTATGCCCTCTGCCCAGTGGATAGGTTTTAATATCTCTGGAAGTGCCCATCCCTGAGCATGATCTTTTAAAAATATCTCAGATGATTCTAACATGCAGCCAGGATTGAGAGCCATTGTCTTAGAGAGTGGCAGTCCACCTCAGGAGCTTCCTGGGAGAGGTCTTGATCGCAGCCAGCTGCCCATTCCAAGGTATTTTAAGTAACTATCCAGGTGACCCCAAGACGCAGCCAGGATTGAGAACCTCAGTCCTAATGGGTCTGGCACCTTCTGAGCACATCAGGGGATAACAAGACATTTGCTAATAGATACATATAACCAAATTCACAGGAGTCTGATGGGTAAGTGGAAGGCCAGTTTATACATTGTTATGGGAAATACCCTTTCTAGTGACTAGAATGCTTAAGGACTCATTATCAAGGCATTCTTTTCAGTATCAAATTACCTGGCAAGCTAAATTCTCAATCAGAATGTTGCTTGGTGAGCAAAGAATGAATAGAATCTGAACATGAAGAGTAAAATCATTTGAGTGGTAGGGATGTAAGTTTACTTCAAATTCTGGAGAATTTCCAGAAGTTACTCTACGCATAGCAGAGAACTTTGTGCTAGAGACTGAGTTGATGAGTGCTTTAAAGCAATGCTACAGAAACTTTGGCAAAATTAATTGGAATCGCAATTTTCTGTGTTGATGTCCTCGTTCTGTTAACTGGTGATATCTGCAGTGTTAATGTCGCTGATGCCTTGGGGCGTGTCCTACCCCCTCTGTGGTGCTACTTTGCTGAGACCACCTCTCTTAGGAATGCCCCACCCTCTGCAGCCAGCCTGAGTTGATCTCACACTGCTGCACTGCCACTCCGCCTTCAGATGAATCTTCCTATTCACCTGTCACCCCAGCCTGGTACCCAAACCGGCTTCTACCCTTGTCTTGACAACTTATTACGGCCTCCAGCCAAAGCGGGGGCCTGGTTTGCCCCTTTGCCTTTGTTTCCATTATTCTCCTCTACTTGGCATTTCCTCCACTCTTTCTACTTACTCAAACCTCCCACCTGAGTCCCCACCTCTGGAGCTCTTCCTGATCTTTATTCCTCTCCTCTCTGAACTGTTCTCCCTTTCAGCACATGTTATATTTAGCACTTGGCATATGATTTGGCTATTTAAATTTCTTTCTTTTGTCCTAACTAGGTTATTTGATGCTTAATAAGTAGTACCATATCACATGCCTCTTTGTAGCTCCAGCACTTAGCAGAATGCCTTACTCAGAAAATGTTCAGTGTTTATTAAGAGAAGGATAATGACAGATATATAATAAATTTGTAAACATAGTAATCTATATGAAAACTTATATAAGAAGCTTTATTTAAATATTTTTGTCATTCTTTTAATATGGTAAAACTTTTGTTTAAATGCACCTTATCTTTGAATAGTAATCATTATTATTTATATGGATTATCTTATTTAATATTCACAGCAACCTTATGAGGTAGATGTTGTTATTATTAGCCCTGTTTTGTAGATAAAGAAACTGAGGCATAGCGAGGTTGTTACTTAGGCTGCCATCTCTGACCCGTGGGAGAGCCAGGGTACGAACTTCGTCTGTGAATTCTGGGATGCCCAGTCTAAAATTGCACCAAATTTTCACTCCAATATACTCCCTCCTAAAACCCACAATGGTTAGTTGAAAGTAATAAGATTTGAAATCAGTCTAAATGAAATTTATTTCATTTGGGTATCAGTAGTGTGATTACACTATTTTAAATCCAGCTAATAAATGTATATATTTTAAGAACATCTTTTAAAAATCCAGTTTAATGACTATGTGCAATGTTTTACTCTCTCTCGGTTTATGCTTACTCATTTGAGATTTACTTTTCAGTTAATTGCTATAGATCAGTGTTTTGCAAACTGCAGTTTGTGATTCATTAGGGGGTTATGAAATAGATTTAGTGGGTTATGTTCAGTGTTTTAAAAATTGAAATAGAATAGGAGAGATGATATCAGAGTGCCTCCCAGCAGTAAGTATTGTTTCATGAAACTTTAATTTCTGTGCATGTGTGTGTGTGCATGTGCGTGTATTGTCTCCTAATGTGTAATATATTGCTTTGCAAGGGTTGCAGTCAAAGTATTTAAAAGCCACTGCCATAGAAAACAGCACAAATTATTTTTCAGTATCTGATTCTTATTCCACAGAGTTTTCCGTATTAAGCTCAGTTAATCCCAGATTAAAGCCAAAGTCAGTAGCTCTCAAATATAAATGGGCTTTGGATAACTTGGTGTGCTTTTGAAAATATGCATTCCTGGGATCCAGTTCCAGAAATTCTGAGTCAGTGAGCCTGAGATGAAGCTTGGGAACCAACACTTAGAATGAGTTCCACATGTGATGTTGATGTGGGTGGCTCATGGCCTACACTTGAGAAATGCTGGGTTAGATAGACATTTACTTATAGCTGTGTACAGTAAATCCTCATTTAATGCCATTGATAGGTTCTATGACTTAAAGCAAAACAATGTATAATGAAACCAGTTTTACCATAGGTTAATATAAACAAGAGTTAAATTCCTATGGCATCTCATCAACATTATAATGAAATGCCATTCGCTCTCTGGTGTTATTCAAGGACCTGCTGCATTAGGAAATTTGAAAAACATAACTGGTAGATGAATTAGCATAAGTTGACATTTACTGCATTGCAAGTTTATCTTTATACAGTCATGAGGACACAAAAGCATCTTTCAGTGGAATTAGCTTTGAGATTAAAGTACTAGAAATGAGATACTGCCCTGCCATTGCAAGTATGTGACAAAAGAGGGAGGTGTGTGTGTGTGCGTGTGTGTTGTCAGGGACCTGCTTTGCCCTGGTGTGTACCAGCATGTCATGCCTCTTTGAAGGGATTTGTTTGACACGTACCCTCAGAAAGATTTTATCAGGACATCTCAGAAGAATATTGGAGGGGAGAGAGATTTCGTTCTGTTTTGTTTTGATTTGTTTCTGAAATTTGAGCAGAATTGTTGCTTCGTTTTACTTTTTTTCTTAAACGAGGAACTTTTTAGAAACTCTCATCTGCTAAAATGAAAAATGCAACATAGTGAATGTCTCTCAAGCAGATAAGGAGTCATGCACCCTGAGAAGCACCTCACACACCTCAGGCTTGTGACCATCTCACCTGGAATTTGCCAGGGAAGGGGCCAAGAAGCATGATTCCGCTTGGTGGACCAGTGCTTTATGGAGATGTGCCTATATTTTTTGGCATTCTAAATGGTTTGTTGGAAGATTCAAACATGGCATATAGATTATAGTATTGTGACACTGTTAAATTTCCTGAGTGTGGTTATTATGTTGTCATAATGTTATAAAGGAAATGTCCTGGTTCTTGAGAGATACTTGTCTTTGAGGGTAAAGTTGTCATAATGTCTGCTACGAACTCTCGACCTTCAGAGGAAGAAAGAAAAAATGTACGGCAAATGTTG
>NW_011888789.1:15990002-15994028 GCF_000151845.1 Pteropus vampyrus
TAGTTGAAAGTAATAAGATTTGAAATCAGTCTAAATGAAATTTATTTCATTTGGGTATCAGTAGTGTGATTACACTATTTTAAATCCAGCTAATAAATGTATATATTTTAAGAACATCTTTTAAAAATCCAGTTTAATGACTATGTGCAATGTTTTACTCTCTCTCGGTTTATGCTTACTCATTTGAGATTTACTTTTCAGTTAATTGCTATAGATCAGTGTTTTGCAAACTGCAATTTGTGATTCATTAGGGGGTTATGAAATAGATTTAGTGGGTTATGTTCAGTGTTTTAAAAATTGAAATAGAATAGGAGAGATGATATCAGAGCGCCTCCCAGCAGTAAGTATTGTTTCATGAAACTTTAATTTCTGTGCATGTGTGTGTGTGCATGTGCGTGTATTGTCTCCTAATGTGTAATATATTGCTTTGCAAGGGTTGCAGTCAAAGTATTTAAAAGCCACTGCCATAGAAAACAGCACAAATTATTTTTCAGTATCTGATTCTTATTCCACAGAGTTTTCCGTATTAAGCTCAGTTAATCCCAGATTAAAGCCAAAGTCAGTAGCTCTCAAATATAAATGGGCTTTGGATAACTTGGTGTGCTTTTGAAAATATGCATTCCTGGGATCCAGTTCCAGAAATTCTGAGTCAGTGAGCCTGAGATGAAGCTTGGGAACCAACACTTAGAATGAGTTCCACATGTGATGTTGATGTGGGTGGCTCATGGCCTACACTTGAGAAATGCTGGGTTAGATAGACATTTACTTATAGCTGTGTACAGTAAATCCTCATTTAATGCCATTGATAGGTTCTATGACTTAAAGCAAAACAATGTATAATGAAACCAGTTTTACCATAGGTTAATATAAACAAGAGTTAAATTCCTATGGCATCTCATCAACATTATAATGAAATGCCATTCGCTCTCTGGTGTTATTCAAGGACCTGCTGCATTAGGAAATTTGAAAAACATAACTGGTAGATGAATTAGCATAAGTTGACATTTACTGCATTGCAAGTTTATCTTTATACAGTCATGAGGACACAAAAGCATCTTTCAGTGGAATTAGCTTTGAGATTAAAGTACTAGAAATGAGATACTGCCCTGCCATTGCAAGTATGTGACAAAAGAGGGAGGTGTGTGTGTGTGCGTGTGTGTTGTCAGGGACCTGCTTTGCCCTGGTGTGTACCAGCATGTCATGCCTCTTTGAAGGGATTTGTTTGACACGTACCCTCAGAAAGATTTTATCAGGACATCTCAGAAGAATATTGGAGGGGAGAGAGATTTCGTTCTGTTTTGTTTTGATTTGTTTCTGAAATTTGAGCAGAATTGTTGCTTCGTTTTACTTTTTTTCTTAAACGAGGAACTTTTTAGAAACTCTCATCTGCTAAAATGAAAAATGCAACATAGTGAATGTCTCTCAAGCAGATAAGGAGTCATGCACCCTGAGAAGCACCTCACACACCTCAGGCTTGTGACCATCTCACCTGGAATTTGCCAGGGAAGGGGCCAAGAAGCATGATTCCGCTTGGTGGACCAGTGCTTTATGGAGATGTGCCTATATTTTTTGGCATTCTAAATGGTTTGTTGGAAGATTCAAACATGGCATATAGATTATAGTATTGTGACACTGTTAAATTTCCTGAGTGTGGTTATTATGTTGTCATAATGTTATAAAGGAAATGTCCTGGTTCTTGAGAGATACTTGTCTTTGAGGGTAAAGTTGTCATAATGTCTGCTACGAACTCTCGACCTTCAGAGGAAGAAAGAAAAAATGTACGGCAAATGTTGACATATAGTGAATCTGGGTAAAGGGTATGTGAGTACTTATACTGTTCTTACATTTATGAAGATTAAAAATTTTTCCATATATTGGGGGAATATATGATGAAAAAATTAAGTGATATTAAGTTCATACAATGGAATGGAATGCAACAGTTAAAAGAAAGAAATGTTATGTCAGTGAAAATGGTGAAATAAAGACTTCTGCAAACAAACACTCTCATCCATAAAACAATAAGAAATTTGTTTAAAATGGTTAGAATCAGCTCTTTAAGAACTCTGGAAATTAAACAAAGCTTGCAACAATCTAGAAAGTGTTTATCCTAGAAAAATGACTGAATTTTGGTATGAACAGGGAGCTCTGTGGAGCTTTAACTTGCCCTTTCTCACCTCCCTCTTCAGCTCTTCAGTAGTCTTGAAATCCAACAGCCCACGAGCACAGCAAGAACGATAGCCTGGCAGCCACTAGGGGCCAAAATGGGGCTAGAGCTCCTTTAAAACGTCATTCCCAGAGAATATCATTGTCTGACTTGTCTGGGGGGTCCCCTGGAAGATTCCACTTACAAGATTATTTTTATTTGACCTGATTCAGAGCTCTCCCAGTGGAAAAAGCCTTTTTCTCCAGGAGGTATTTATTGGGCAAAAACAATTATAGAAAGTCTGTAACTGTGGCTGCCTGAGCTGGTAGGTAAGAGTTGGGGCAAACATTAGACTAATCAAAAAGCTTATAAGCCGAAGCTGGAGAGCGAGATCTGCACAGAGACTTTGAAAAACTCTAGTACATTCCTGGAGATCTAGAAGGGCAGGCACATGTCTAGGGCTGTGCTCATACTTAGGAAAGACCTAAACAGGCCCTAATATTTTATCTCTGGATGACCTCGAGATCCTGTGCAAGAAGGAAGTAAGGCTAAACAAAGTTGTTAACTGCCAGGTTGAGTGTTAGTGGCATGCCCCAACATGAACACGAAGTTCCTTGGCAAAGACTTAGAGACTTACTGGTTCCAGTCATTTAAGGAAATCTCTCTAATCATTAGCTTACCACTAAGTGGTCACACACAACAAAGACTACAGACTACAGAATTAGTTCATGAAAGTCACTAAACAAACAACAACAACAAACTGCAATAACAAACCCTGGGTTGATTTTGATTTCCAGGATTGCTACACTATATTATTTAAGATATTCAGTTTTTAAAAATTATGAGGCATACGAGGAAACAAAAACATATGGCTCATGCATAGGAACAAAAAACAATTATTATAAATTGTCTCTGAGGAAGCCCAGGTGTTGGACATATGACACAAAGACTTTAAATCAGCTGTATTAAAAATGTTAAAAGAATTAAAAGAAACCATATTAATAGAACTAAAAAGTATGAGAACCATGTCTTACTAAATAGAACCGTGTCTTACCAAATAAACAGTTGGAACTTATAAAAAAAGAATCAAATAGAAATTCTGGAGTTGAAAAGTAAAATAACTAAAATGAAAATTTTACTTGGTGGAGAGGGGGTTCAATAAAGGTTTGAACAGACAAGAGAAAGCATCGGTGAACTTTAAGACAGGCCAATGATCCAGTTTGAGAAACAAAAATAAGGAATGAAGAAAATGAACAAACCATAGACACTTGTAGTATACCATCAAGCATGTCAGCATAGACATAATGGGAGTCTCAGAATGAGAAGAGAAAGGGGCAAAAAAAAAAAAAATACTTAAGAAATAATGGCCCCAGACTCCCCAAATTTAATGACAAACATTACACATCTAAGAAACTCAACAAACTCCAAATATGAAAAACTCGAAAGAAATTTACACTAGGCATAGGATAGTCAAAAGGTTGAAAGACAAAGACAGAATCTTGTAGGCAGCAGGAGCGAAGCAGCTCACCAGTTGCAAGGGATCCTTAATGAGATCAGTAGCTGACTTCCCATCAGAAGCAGTGGATGCCAGAAGTGGAATGGCATATTCAAAGTGCTGAAAGGAAAAACTGAGAATTCTATATTCAGCAAAACCATACAACAAAAATGAAGGAGAAATTAAGAAATCCACAAATAAGCAAGAACTGAGAGACTTCATCACTAACAAACTTGCTGTGTAAGAAATATAAAAAGGAGTCCTTGAGGCTGAAATGAAAGGACACTAGTCACAAACTCACATCCAGGTGAAGAAATAAAGAATGCAAGTAAACGTCACTACATAGGGAAACATAAAATACAGTATAAATATTTTTTTTGTTTATAGC
>NW_011888789.1:15994078-16007788 GCF_000151845.1 Pteropus vampyrus
AAACTCACATCCAGGTGAAGAAATAAAGAATGCAAGTAAACGTCACTACATAGGGAAACATAAAATACAGTATAAATATTTTTTTTGTTTATAGCTCTATTTTTCTCTAATGTGATTTAAAAGTAAAATGCATAAAGCAGTAATTATAAGCGTATATTGATACATACATGCATAAAGATATCATTTTAATAAAATAACAGTACAAAGAGAGGAGAGAGAATAGAGGAACAAATTTTTGTACACTGTTGAAATTAAGTATTTCTTCAAGAAGAAATAGAAAATCTGATTAGACCTATAACAAGTAAATGGATTGAAATAATAACCAAAACACTTTCCACAAAGAAAAGCCCAGGCCCAAATGGATTCACTACTGATTTCTACCAATCATGAAAGACAAATTAATACCAATGTTTCACAAACATTCAAAATATAGAGGAAGAGGGAACACTTCCCAACTCATTCTATGAAATCATTATTCCCTGATACCCTAACCAGATAAAGATATCACAAGCATAGGAAATATAGTCAATAATATTATAATAACTATGTTTACTAGTCTTATTGTAGCGATCACTTTGTAAGGTATAGAAATGTCTAATCAGTCTTGCACATCTGAAACTAATATAATATTGTATCACAACTATAATTAAAAACTAAATTTTAAAAGATCACAAGAAAAAAACTATATGCCAATATCCTTTATGAATATTAGATGAAAAATCCTCAGCAAAATACTAGCAAACTGAATCTGACAAATATAAAAAGGATTATACACCATGACCAAGTGAGATTTATCCTAGGAATGCAAGATTGACTCAACAAAAATCAGTCAGTGTAACACACAAAACCACATGACCATCTCCATATACACAGAAAAAAAAAAAAAACATTTGGAAAAAAATACGGATTTAGCTTTTCCGGGTATTTACTATAAATGGAATCATACAATATATGACCTCTGAGTCTGACTTCTTCACTTAGCATAATGTTTTCGAGGTTCATCCACATTGTAGCATGTATCAGATAGTTCATATTTGTGTATGGAAATGTAACTGCTATTCATATGTTATTTTGTATCCTGCAATTTTACTAAATTTGATGATTGTTCCATTAGTTTTTGGTGGAGTCTTTAGGATTTTATATATATAGGATCATGTCATCTGCAAACAAAAGCAAGTTTACTTCTTCCTTTCCTATTTGGATACTTTTTATTTCCTTTTCTTGCCTGATTGCTCTGACTAGGATTTTTAGTACTATGTTGAATAGGAGTAGTGAGAGTGGGCACCCTTGTTTAGTTCCTGATTTTAGAGGGAAGGCTTTTTGAACTTTTCACCATTGTATATAATGTTAGCTGTGGACTTATCATATATGGCGTTAAGTTGAGGTACATTTCTTCTATACCTAATTTGTTGAGAGTTTTTATCATGAAAGATGTTGAATTTTATCAAATGATTCTTTTGCATCTATTAAAGTGATATATGGTTTTTATCTTTTCATTCCATTAATTGTGTATCACATTTATTAATTTGAGGATGTTGAACCGTCCTTGCATCTTAAGGATGAATCCCACTTGATTGTGGTATATAATCCTTTTAATGTGCTCTTGAATTCAGTTTGCTGTATTTTGTTGAGGATTTTTGCATCTACGTTCTTCAAAGATATGGCTTATAATTTTCTTTTCTCGTAATGCCCTTGTCTGGCTTTGATATCATGGTAAGGTTGGCCTTGTAAAATGAATTTGAGTGTTTTTTTTCCCTGACATTTTGGAAGAGTTTGAGAAGGATTGGTATTAATTCATCTTTAAATGTTTGGTAGAATTCACCAGTGGAACCATCTGGTCCTGGACTTTTATTTGTTGGGAGGTTTTTGATTACTGATTCAATCTCTTTGCTCATTATTGATCTGTTCAGATTTTCTATTATTTTATGATTCACTCTTGGTAAATTGTATATTTTATGAAATTTACCTCTTTTTTTCTAAGTTATATAATTTATTAGCATATAATTGTCCAATAGTAATCTCTTATGATATTTTTTATTTCTGCATATCAGTTGTAATGTTTCCTCTTTTGTTTATAATTTTATTAATTTAAGTTGTCTTATTTTCTTAAGTAGTCTAGCTAATGGTTTGTCAGTTATTTATCTTTTCAAAAGAAATTTGCTAAAACAGAATCATATTGTGCAAACAGGCCTGTATAAGCTCAGAATCTAGAAAATTCTAAATTAAATGTTTGAAGTACTTTAAAGTCTTCACTCTTTTTAAACATCTTCAGTAAGTGGAACTCATAAGCGATTTCAATATTTATGGCTGTTAGGTTTAAAATTGTAAATTATACATTGAATATAATACTGATTTCTATGTAAATTTTTAAGTGCTTTTTTTTTTTAAATGAGAGCTATTGTGGGAAGTGTCACATTAAGAGAATTTCCTTGCAATGATAGGAAGAAGTCTGTATTAGAGTAAATCATATTAGTCAGCAAGATCTTTTATCATTTTTAATCTAGCAATTCTGGGAAATGCTAGTCAATTAGAGAAATTAAATCTCCAGTAGAAACAGTAGCTTTCTCAGGTCATTATAACCTCTATCAGAATGATTAAAGATAACTTGGAGGAGTCCCCAAGCACCAGACTATATAAAGGAAAGGAATTGAATGAGAAATTTAAGTTTCATCAGCCAATAATACAATTCAAGAAGAAAAGAAGAAATTATGAGTAATTATGAGTAATCATGTGGCCTTTTGAAACTGCAGACTCTGATTCATAATAGGAAATCAGATAGTATAGAATGTAGTGCTCTCGTTCTATCATGAAAAGTGCCCAATTCTTACTAGGCCATTTTCTAAGGCATGCCACTAAATATTACATTTCTTTGTATGGATAAATTAAATATTTTGAACCAAGTTGCATCTTATTTTTCTCAGCTCTCTTTTTTTTCTGTTATTTATATATTTCTCATCTTCTTAAAAGCTTGGGTTTGTTTCTGTCTTGTGGAATCCGTTGATTGAGACTCTTTCTGATGTGGGAGGTGGACTTATGTGTGGAGGCTTCTCCAGCACCCACCTGAGGGAAGAAGGTGACATCTCAGAGCATCATTCCCCAAGAGTAACAGATCTGAGAGTACCTCAGTGTTTTTCATTGATTCATCTCTTGATTCACACAGTGTTTATTGATCATCCACTGTGTCCCTGTGTATGCCACTTACTGCATCATGTCGGATAATCTCTGAAGATAGAAAAAACAAAAAGTAAGGCAGTCTCTGTCCTCCAAGGGTTTAGAGCCTGCTAGGTCATCCTGTGCATGTCTGCATGGGCAAAGGCACAAGAAGGCACCGGGCACAGGAGGACAGAGACAGGACTGGGCAAAACGCCTGGGAGCCCAGAGAGCGACTTCAGTTTGCAGCAAGGCATGAGAGGTGGTGACACTTGACATGGGCCATGAAGCTTGAATGGGACTTTCACTGGAGTGCATGGAGAAAGCATATTCCAGAGAAGGACCACTGAGCGGAGACAGGAGGCCCCAGCCACATCCATGCCATCAGTGACCATCTTTTGACCTGTCACTGTGGGGCAAGGGGGACAGACAGAGGACCAAACGGGGTCCCTGCCTGTGCACTTCTATGGTCTACATTTTGGGGTTATAGCCTTGTGGCCATGTTGTGCAAATTTTAAACCCATAACTGCCAGACCACATTGGAACAAATCACTTTTTTGCGTTCCAATGTGTGTCTTTGCTTTTTCATGGCTTGGATGCTTCTTAATACACTGTTTCAAATACTGTTGAGCAGAGAGTGCTCTGCTTAGTGAGTCCCTTGACTACTGAACAGCGTTTCTGAGTGAAGACATGGGATGTGTTGAGGGAAGCAGCCTGGCTCTCTTGCAGAAGCCATTTTTTCTCCATCCTGTTGCAGCCTGTGTTCTGGAGCTGGTTCTGGTGAGTTAGCGATGAGAGAGGGGGCGTCCGACTTACAGGCCAGATGTTTAACAGTGTATTACTCTCTGTTCCAGAAAAGAGGGCAAGTGAGGTTGCTCAGATTCTCCTTCTGGTGTTTCTAGCTCAACCCTCTTTCTTCATAGAGAACACTTGTTAACGATCAGAGACCCTTCCTGGTGGCACGAGAGGAGAAGGAAGGATTCCCCCAGATAATGGTTAATTATAAGAAGCACTGGGGTTGTACCATTATCTACCTGCAGACAGACCCCTAGCTGAGCACAGTGACCCAGCAGCCACACTGGGAAGCACAGGTAGATGACAGAGTTAGCCCTGGGCCTTCTCCAGTGCTCATGACTGACTGATGGTGCTTCCCAGGCCAGCAATGACTTTGTCCCCACCCTACCTCTATGTGCATTGATGTCCAGCTCCCTAATTAGGCCTTCAGCACAGAGCCATCACATACATGTGTCGCCAGGCCAGCAGTAACCACACTTGTTTCCTGCTGGCCAGAGTTGGTCAGGGTGGATGAGGAGGCCATGCAGAGCTGGCCCAGGCAAGGTTATGTACAGACGAGATGGAGATGGGGATGGGGGAAGTAGAGGCTACCGTTGCCACATGTGCAGTGGCCTTGTAGGGTGAGAGGGTTGTTGTGTGGGCAGTGAGAAGACAGAGCTGGGTTGTGTGTCCTGGGGCTTTCTCTATGGCCTGCAGACATACTAGAGAGGAGGTTTGAATTGCATATTCAGATTAGGTAGTGCCACAAATGTAACATGGATCGTCTCATCTTTGCAGAGAGGTTGGATGAAGACAAAGGAAGCAGATAGCCATTTGCATTAGGCCATATCGGGGGTGCCCCAGCTTCTATTTTCCTGAATTCTCTTTCCCTAAAGGCAATGCATTGAAACATAGAGGTTGATGTTTTAACACTTTTTTTAAAAAAAGTTCTTCCAAATTAAGGTAATGTCAAACACTGGACATAATGTTCTCCCCATCTCTTTGCCCAGGGACTTTGACTAATAGCCAAGAACCACTCCTCTCTCCACCCGCTACTGTGGCAGAGCAGAGAAGAGCAGCTCAAGCCAGGGTTTGCAAAAATTTTGGACAGAACAAACTAGATTAACTTATGTATTAGGTAAGCGTATATGCCAAATGACCACTCTCCCCTCTAAATTTGTAGCAATCAGCTTTCTCTCTACAATGCATTCAAAGATTGATCACCTGCAGGCTTGTCATATCTTTAATGCTGTTATCTCAGTTTCTGATGCTGCCTTGTATACTTATGTAAGTATTTAGCAGGACTTGACTTTTGTAACTATTTGATATATTTACACAAATGGACTGTAGGCTGTTCAAAGAGGAAAATCCTACAGTTCCTTTAATGCAGCATATTAGGGAGCTGCCTTCTTCTTCCCTTGATGAAAGTTGTTCAAATATAAAGCGTTTTTATATTCAAACTCTTAAACGATTGTTCCTGGAAGACCTCTTGGAGGAGATCCCTGAATTATGAGTCAGATACAACCTGAATGAGGAAGGTCCTGCTCCTTCATTGCGTTTGGGCACGTCATCCTCCCTGCTCTGCAGAGTGCCTACCAGCTCTCCCTGCAGTCTGGGGGCGTCTCAAAGAGCATGAACCCTGAGACAAGCGAAGAAAGAGACCTGCTCCTGGCTGTGAGAGACTGATGGGCCCCAGGATGGTGGGTGAGTCCTGTGAAACCTGGTGAGAGATGGCCCTAAATGAACAGGCAAAATCCAGGCATCTCTCAAGGGTAAAATGTTCCTGAAAACTGAGCAAATAGGGAAATGGATTGAGCTCACTTCCAGGGACTGAGGTGTAGAAACCTCCAGGGGAGGTGAAGACGACTGCACGTGAACATCTTTGGAGGCAAGGACGTGGCTGTCCTTAACCAGGGCCAGACCAAGGATTGAAGAGACCGTAGAACATAACCTCAATGCCACTCAGAAAATATGAGCTGGGGCCACCTAGCCAGAGGAAAGAGTCAAGATAAAATTCTGATAGAGGAAGAGAATCCCTCCCAGGTACAGCAGTGCTGAACGGGATGCAGAAACATAGAAACTTAGAAGTTTAGAGTGTAAAGAGGCCTTGGAACTCTGTAACCATCAGATTTTACAGTGAGAAAAATGAAACCAGAAAAATGAAGTGAAGTGCCCCCAATAAATTAGAGGCAGAGGGCTAAGATTAGAATCATTCATCTGTTCACACGTTTATTCACAAACGTCTGTTGAGTGTCTCATGGGGGCCAGGCACGGTTCTAGGCCCTGGATCCAGGTTTTCTGACTCATGCCCTGGTGTCCTTCCCATCACCAGGCCTCCTGTCTTGATCTAAATCTGAAAAGCATGTCTGGTATTAGACTCAGACAAGGTTAGGCCCACAGATTCCCAGGGTAAAAATCCAAGCTAACTCCCAGATCCAAAAGAAGATAATAAGTCAAGGAAGGGGTAGCAAAACTAGTCCTGCTGATTACCGGATGCAAGTACAACTTAGCGTTTTAAAAGTTTATGACTCCATATTTGTGTTGATCTTTATCCAAGATAATTACTGGGAACTCAAACTTTGAAAAGTAGAAATGAGATTTTGTACTTGTTTTGAATACATCAGGATTAGGGAGAAGTTGAGGGATGCAGATAGGCCAGGTAGTAGGGAGGACTCAGAATGATGGACAGAGGTGGGGAATTGGGGGGCTGAGAGAATGGGGTGAAGGGTTAAAGAAGTATAAATTAGTAGTCGATAGATGGTCACGGGGATGGGAAGCATGGCATAGGGAATGCAGTTAGCGTTAATATGTTGGCTAGGTGGGGTGCCAGAGGAGGGAGGGAGCAATTGGGGGGATCGTTTTATGAATTATATAGATGTCTAACTAATGTACTGTATACTTGAAACTAATTAAAATAAATAAATTATTTTTTTAAAAAAAAAAAAAGAAAAAAGAAGGATGACGTCAGCAGGAAAAGGGGAATTTCCCAAATGCTAGGCCTCTGCACAGGTGGAGTTAGGAGCTCTGCCTGGGAGAAGACAATCCCTGTTCCACTAGGTGCTGAATGAGTTCCTGGAACTTTTGCTCAGGACATGCCCCGTTTCTGTTCCTGGGAAAGAACAGCTGAATGAAGAAACAGCTTGACTTCACTGCCATGGGCCTGGGAATCCTGGCCTGTGCTAACAATAGCAATAGCTGATGCTTACATGGTGCTTTATACTCTTGGTAGTGTTTATCTAACTAATAACTGTGAGACAGTTAAGGAAGGTGTTATTATTCCTGTTTTGCAGATGAGGCAACTGAGGTTCCGGGGATTAATGGGCTTGCCTAGATCACAGAGTTAATCTAGAGGAGAGCCAGGTCTGAGATAGTCCTAGTTTTCTAAATCTAACTACTTCATTTTCCCCATAATGCTCTGCTGCTTTACCTGAAGGTAGAGAAGGAATCCAGGTGTAGATCTGTTATAGATGGATAGACATATATCAAGACCATCATGCCTGGCTCCTGGAGCCAAATACAGATGGGAAGATGCTATTTGGAGCCGTTCCAATGGGATTTTATTTCCTTGGGCCAGTGGTGTCATGTGGGTGGCTCAGGAGGCATGGAGATTTTCCTGTGTTCTGTTGACCTAATCTTCACTGGGTAGTTTCTCCATCACAAAGAAATACTCATTAATCATGACAATACAGTTTTTGATTTGCAGAAAGTATTAGAGAAACAAGAAATAAACTGGTGTTAAAACTTCACTAAGTGTTTGTTCTTGATACTTTTAATACCAATGAGTTTTTGATGAACGGATCGTTTTGTAACTTCTTGGGTCATCTCGGTGGCCTCAGAGTTACAGAAGAAACCTGGCAAGATGTGGATGGACCTTGGCCGTGTATTTGCCAGGGGATTTGTTGGCCTGGGAAGCCTGGGCGCATGAGTTACTGTCTGGTCTTCTCCTTTAGAGCTGCCAACTTCAGGAACTTCACCTTCATCCAACTGAGTGGAGAGTTTTCCCGGGGAAAGGGACTCGATGTCGGAGCCCGCTCCTGGAAGGGAAGCAACGTCCTTCTCTTTTTCTGTGACGTTGACATCTACTTCACCTCGGAATTCCTCAATACGTGTCGGCTGAATACCCAGCCAGGTAAGGGCGTGTGGAGTGGGTTCTCTTGCTCTCTCTCAGGGTGGCATTTAGCTCTGTCACACTCACATATCATTCTCTTTGCAATTCACTCTGATGTCCTGCTCCCTAATCAGCCTTATTTACCTGAGTGACAAAGAAAAGGAAAATCATCTGGTTTAATTTCTCCTGTGATGTCACAGTGTGGGCCTGTCAGTCATCACAATTCTGGGACTCTTCGTCCCAAGTTCATGTTTATAACCTCTATTCTATTTTCAACTGGGAGGTTGGCTTTGGTGAACATCCACAGGAAAAAGTGTGGTGGGGAGGACATGACATGGAAAAACTTCCTGAAACCAAAGGGAAAAGAGTAGCTGTGAGAAGGTACCAAGGGAGGAAGGGCTTTATGTGGAAATAACCCACAATATGAAAACTATTTTCATAGAATTTGACTCATAGGCAAGACTGATATTCAGCTGATAACTACTGGCATGGGCATGTCAGTTGTTAAAATATTGAAATTCTTCATGTAAATTGATAAAGAGCAATTGCCCTGGTCTCCCTAAGTCTGTGCCTGCTGCCCTAAGTCACCCAGGTCTCTGGCATCCCTTCAGACAGCCCCACGAGCCAGCAAATAAAGGGTTAATGTCCGGTAGAGCAGAGGGCACCAGGACTCTCTTTCACACCCACTCCAATTGGTCTTTGCTTAGTGCCAGAGCCACTGACTGTCAGTATTTTGAATATCACTCCTGTGATAAGAGGTCAGAAATATTAGAGAGTCTGTCCATCTGGTCTACCTGGTACAGAACTTCTAAGATCTATTTTAGACTTGAGTGAAGGGAAAAGGAAGAGTGGATGCAAATATTTGGGATGTTTCAGAGGGCTGAACATAAATGAACAAACCTAATAGTTTTGTTTTGTTTTTTTTTTTTTTAGCCTGTTTCTTTAAGGAGATGTTTGTTTTCTGCTTTTCAGGGAAGAAAGTATTTTATCCAGTCCTTTTCAGTCAGTACAATCCTGGCATAATATACGGCCATCACGATGCAGTCCCTCCCTTAGAACAGCAGCTGGTGAGTAATTACTCCGCAGGTGCCTTTGTGTGATTCTGTTTCATGTCTTTCATTATCAGGGGCACCTGACCATGAGTAAAGGTGAGTGGAAATCTGTGGATTGATTCCCACTGTAATTTTTAAGTTTGGCCAGACATTCTGGCCTTTGCTTTCAGTGCCTTGTTGATTAAACTTGTGTGCAGTATTTAAAAGTGGAAAATAAATAGGAACGGTACCTTACAGAAAGGTAATTTCACACCTTCATAGTTTTCTTCTGTGTTTTTTGGAAGCTAGTTTATTGCATTGTGGATGCAGCACATTTTCTCTTTATGATTACAAAATCCTGCAAAGTAAGAAAGATGAGATTTATGTTCCCATTTGACAAATGAAAACCAGAAGTCAGAAAGCAGTGGGTTACTCCAGGGCACACAGCAAGTGAGTTATCAGGGGAGCAGGGACTAGATCCAAGGCCCTTCTCATCATGCCACATGGATAGTGGAACCACACAGCCACCAAGGAGCTCTGTAAGCTGAGATGTCTCTTCGCTAGTGGTGGCAGGTGTTCTGTCCATCAGAGAGGCAGTGCAGGCAACAGGCAGCTGCTGAGAAAAGCCAGAATAGGGTCTCTGTACCACACATTGGCATGCCCCTCTGCAACTACGTTTCCCATGATTGTTGTCACTCCCCAAGTTGGGCTGTGACCTTTTCCTGCAGAGAGAACAGCTAGGCTCATCTAAAGCTGTGTTCTGTCTCAGGCTGAATCTTAGGGGAGCATCTGACCTGGGGAGTTCTGTTTTTCATTGCTTCTCTCTTCTCTTGAGGCAAAGTCATGTTTCTTCCCACTGAGTACATTGTAGGCTGAGGAAAAGAAATTTGCTGTGTGAATGTAAAGATGCGATAGGACTAAGTCGCTCATTCTTCTGTGCGGTGGGAAAGTAAACAGATTTTCATTGAAAACTTGTGTTTTATGAAATGCTTTTGGAGGACACATTCTGTGTTTAAGCTTCTAGAAGTAGCAAAACCTGTTTCTCCAGCCATATTCTGTGCCCCCTTCCAATTAACCTCTGGCAGTTGATGTAATGATCTGTTCCAGAAAGTTTCAGCTTGGGTTCCTTCAGGTTGGACAAGGTTTATTCCTCACCCATATCTGAGCACAGTTTCACTTGAGACCCAAGCCATACAGTACAGTGGTGATATAGTTTTCTCTTCCCCCAGTGAAATTCTACTACCACAGATATGCTGAATACTTATACACAAACACAGCAAGAGGTTTTCGTTCCCCTAAAACAATCTTTTTCTGCTTTGGGGCAGTATCACCTTCGTTGAGACAGAAAAAGCTTCTTATTTCCTTTCTGTAAGAGTTCTAAGCTTCTAATAGGGTTTGTGGGGGAAATGAGGTACAACATTTATTTTCTTTCAACCAATCAGAATAAAAGTTCCTCTTTTTTTAAATGAAGTACCACTTTACATTTGACATCAAATGTTTTTAATGTTTTGGCTTCAAATTCATAATGAACTTATTTGCTTGCAAGGAATTTTGTTCATTTCACAGTTTAAAAGTTTTATCCTTTTATTACCATTCCTACAAGGAAGCAGGTACCACAGATACCTAGGGAAGCCACAAGTATGATGCAGTTAAGCCAGTTTCTCAGATCCTCAGAATTACTGGTCGAGCCAGAAACAGAACTCAGATTGCTGTGTCCATAGCTGGAACTTCTGAATTAGCCGGCAACCTTTAACATTTACTTCTAAATATAACTTAGACCTTTCCTAGTCCACGTAAGTCTGATCCTTTGGGGTTCGGTATTTATCCAGAGAAACACAGCAGTTGTCTCTGAGATGAAGGAATCTCCGTCCAAAAAAAGGAACGTTGATTATGTTCTTGATTATGTTCTTTACTGGATGAACCATTTCTTGAGCACTTGCTGCCTATGGAGAATTAGTCTACATATTAATGGAGGAGTTAGAAGAACTGAAACAGTTTCCCATACTCAGAAATGATTGCAGGATTATTTCACTTATTCTCTTATTTTTCATAGACTTGCCCAAGATCACACAGCCAACTAATAGCAGAGCTCAGGCCAAAACTAGGGTTTCCTTACTCTAGTGCAGTGGAAATAGATTTGCTTAGGATCTAGATAAGAGCTGAAATATAAAGGAAATGACTTGACAGAAATTCCAAGGTAAAACATCAGGCTACAGAAACTAATATACTGGAGATAGAATGTGTATGAGCTGAGAAGTTCTAAACTAAAAAATAATGATTACCGATGGACAAATTAGGAAAGATTTCCTACCAAGAGTTCATTTTCGTTCAGTTTGGAAAGATGTGATGTACATATATTAATACATACTTGATAGCCTTCCGTGGAATGCATCAGTATTGAAGGTGAGGGGAGAACATAGATCCATGATGTAGCTGTAACTGAAGTTACTTACGTATGCAAACAAAAGACAGCCTTTCCAACAGGCTGCAAACATGGCCTCATGTTTATTACCTCTGGCTATCGCCACTGTTGTTTGATAATATTTTGCCTGCAGACAAAAGCAAGAAACCAAACTTATGATTTTTTTGCGTGTGTTCAGACTACTTGTACTTTACTTGAGTACAGACCATTGGTAATAAGTAGTAAGTGAAATCGTGGGATTTTATGCTATTATTAATTTTTTGAGTTTTAAACCAGACATAAAACTTGTGGATGCTTTAATGTAGAAACAGCTCTCTAAGAAAGGAATGACTCTAATTTCACTAATTATTAACTTCAGACATTCCACTTTTCTGCTTCTAGCCTTGTCGGTTCGCGCTGAGGCCTTGGCAGGAGCCTCTTAGCACTTCTTTCTTTAGCTTCTTTCCCTTCCCTATACTTCAGTCTTTCCTTTATCCTCGGCCAGAGATACATTTCCAAAATGCAGATTGATTCCTTTGAAAAAATCTTTTATGGCATAAAGGCAGTGGTGTGCTGGTAAATGTTTGACAACCCATTCTCTGAAAGGGGCGGGGCCCTGATCCATAGTGTTTGCCATTTTCTGTAGTGTCAGTCGCCTGGTGTGTTTCAGGCTCCTGATTTGCTGTCGCTGACAGCGTTAGGAAGTGCCTTGCACAGTCCTGCTGAACTGGGCCTGGCCGGCTCCAGCACAACTCTGCAACATTGATTCCTTGTTGAGATTAACTGCCCTCCACAGACTGACTCTAAAACTGATTACAGAGAGAATGTTTGCAAACCCCGGCACCTGGCACATGATGCCAACTCAGTGGACACCCAAGCCAGCCTCTCTGCCAAGCAAGCACCCTGCCCAGTGTCTCCTCATCTCCTTCCACCTCAGGGCTATCTCCTTACCATTTCTACTGCCCGAAGTGGCCAGTATCTCAGTCTGCCATGCGTCTCACCTGTCATTTAAATTTGATGACTTTGTGCCACTTTGTTCAGTGTGCGAATGGTGTATAGGCTCCTGCCCTCATGCTCTCTCTGATTAAACCCTTCCCTTTCTACTGCCTCCAAAAAGTGTTTTACCACTAACCTGAATTTCCTTTAATGTATAAAAATTGCTGACTGGACATAATCCATCCTTTTATTCTGTTTTTATATATTCGGGAAGCAGACACTCACTGAGTACCCGAAGTAACATGAATAAATGCCACCCACACAGCCTTTCGTAAGCCAGCACTGTGCCCACGTTATCTCATGTAATACTTGGGAAGGGGAAGAGGCTTTAGTCTGCTCATTTCACAGATGAAAAACTGGAAGCTCAGAGGCATAAGTAACTTGCCCAGGCTGCTAAGTGGCGGGGTCAGGAATGCAAGTGCCGCCTGTGTGATAGAGACTGGCCTGAAGATGCCAAGCGGACACATTCTTTGGGCTCAGAGTGCTTCTAGGAGGGTACAGAATCTAGCTTGAGGTTACAGATTTCTAGAACAGAGAGAACTTGGACAATTCCTTGTCCAGCATGATACCCTTCAGAAGACATTTAATTTTTTTAATGCATATACCAATAAAAGACTTTAGAAATATGTGGGTTACTATGAATCTTGAAGGAGGTGACATTTGAGTTTATTCTTAAACCAATTATTTGAAAGCTATGGCTCTAGAATACTTTATTTCTCAAGAAATAGAAACTGTCAAAGAACTGTACCTTATCACAGGGCACATGCAGCCTCTGGAATCCTTTGCATTGTGATCCCCGAGCCCTCGGGGCTCAGATAATAAGGAATGGGCAGTGTGGGGTGAGGGAGCACCCAGCCCAGCCACAGAAGCCCCAAAGCTCAGTGTCTCTGCCGCTCATGGACAGGGCTGGCTACATACCTGGCATGGCCCGCCCAGTGCACAATGAAAACACAGGGCACTTGTTCAAAACTTATTAAGAATTTCAAGATGGCAATAGCAGAGCCTTAAACTGAGCCTGAAGCCCTCTCAGCGTGGGGCCTGTGGACTGCGTGGTTTGCATACATACCACTGTTGTTTCTCGTGAATGTGAGGCTGCTCAGACATGACGTTGATTCTTGGGAGACTGTCTCTTTGGTTTAGGGGAAATACTTTGCCTGGGTATTTTATTTTAGGGCCCAGATTCCTTCACAGGCAGTTGGCCAAGTCAGCACCATTAAACCAGACAGGCGCTGCCTGCCTCACAACACCCA
>NW_011888789.1:16009378-16029633 GCF_000151845.1 Pteropus vampyrus
CCCCTTGTCTTTCTTCCCAAGCCCTGACCCATTGTTTTTTCCTGTTTGGAGCTTTCTCTTTTAGATTCCACATATACCTCAGCCAAATATTTGAAGTTTTGGATACTGACACTTATCATTTTACCCAGAAGCTCAGAGGACTTCTCTGTGTCCTGGCCAACAGAAAGGATACTAAGCCATTGGCTGCAACGGAAACAGTGTACCTGGTATGACAGGGATGAAACAGAAACCATTTTTAAAAATGACTCAGTTTGGAGATTTTTCCAGACTTTCCTGCCCTGAAAAATCTTTCCAGTTGACAATAATGAAATTGTCTTGTCGCTTGGCAGATACTGCCTAACAGGCCTTTGTTCTGAAGAATTGGAGAGCATGTGTTGGGGACCGCACCAACTGACTAAACCTCTTTTGGTCTTTATTTTCCTTAGGCAGTCCCGATGCGTGCTCACAGTAGTGCGAGCGGCATTCAGATGTAGGTTATAGTGAAAATAAGATGGTTGCATAGGTTACAGAGAAAAAGAGTTTTTAAGTTCATCAACCAGGCTGCAAGCCATTTGTCGAGTATAATTTAGCCAATGGTATAGATAAAGGGAAACTTCGGAGAGGGGGAATAGAAGTAATAGGATAAATATTTGGATGTTAGAGCTGGAAGAGAGCTTAAGGATAATTTAGCAAAACTTCCACATTTATTGGAAAGGAAATGGAAGCTTGGAGAAGTCAGGGACCTGCCTGAGGCAAAAAAGCTAGCCAGTGGTCAAGCTGGGACAAGACGCTGGTGCTCCTGCCCACAGAAACTCTTTTTAATTAGCAGTGAACAGCGCCAGATGTCCCAGACAGGAAATGCAAAACTCCGAGTGGACGGGGACCTGCTGCAGCCTCCCCTCCTTCCTTTCATCAAAGCACCTATGTAAACGACAAGAATGAATCATGAAAAAGAACTATTAAAATAGGTCCCAAAACCATTCCCAGAATTACCTCAGCCAAAAACATATAAGCAGGTTTTTTTTAAAGTCTTTCTGCTTCGGCCAGTATATTGGAAATTTACTTGCAAAGGAAAAGATTGAGCAGGGCCAGGTTTTGCTTTTTAAAGACAGTCACTGCTTGGATGGCCTCTCGGCAGCCCTGCAGCCTGGCAGCACTGAAGATGCTTTTTGGAACAGTTTGGTTTTAAAAGAGCTTCAAGATGAATGGACAGAGTCTTTCTTCGCAACCTGGACTCTTAGTACCCTTTTCCTCAGCAAGCGAGAGTCAGCAGAGCCAGAGTCACAGGCTGAAGTTTCAGGTTTTCCTTTTATTCCCTGAGGGAGTCCTGTTTGTGTGCTCTGCCAGGGCAGCTGAATTCTGAGTTGTTCTCTATCCCTTTTCTCAACTTCCTGAGCCCTTTGCTGGCTCCTTGCCCAGGCCTGTGCGAGGGGCCGAGGCCTCCAATTCTCGCTGGCACTGGTGTTGGGCCAGACACGTAGGTGGCTTTTCCATGGCACTGCTCAAAAACTTGCTCTCCAGTGTGTCTGTGTGTGTGTGTATGTGTGTGTTTTCATACCTACACCCTAGAAACATTCCAGTCAGAAGTGCCAAAAATCACAAGGGCCCATTTTGGGACGGGTGAGTTGACTATTTCTAACCATCTGAAAGGACTCGAATTCACCTGCATTTCCCACACAGGATTGTGACTCTTGATCAGTGCTGGGATGGGCTCCCTATTCAACATTGCTCAGGCGAGGCTGTGAATACTCTCTATTTGTTGTTATCCACTCTGTCCTTCCTCTTCAAATGACAGTGCTTTCCCTGCAGGTCATAAAGAAGGAAACAGGATTTTGGAGAGACTTTGGATTTGGGATGACATGTCAGTATCGGTCAGACTTCATAAATATAGGTAAGACACGTGGACTTGCGACAAATCCACATCTTTACTGCCACCCAGAGGCCAGTGAGTGGCCATGCAGGAATCGGGTCAGGTTCCAAGGAGTCTGGTGGCAAAGGTGGTGCCACTTCCCAAGAAAAAGATGTTTCTCTTGTCATGGACTTGGGGCTGGACCAAGAGGGGGCTTTGGAGTGTGCGGCACTTCAGCCCCTGTAATCTCCACCAGCACCTCTCATTCGTGCACAGTGTGAGGGAAAACAGCAGCATAAAGGCAGCTTCTACGCAAATCCTCCAAGGCTGCCTTCTCACCTGGTCAGGCTCCTGCACCCTCTCGTTTCGAACATCATGGGCTTCCACAATAGGGGGATCCATTAAAAAATAAGGGCAACAAAATAAGGGGAATTTTGGAAAATCATGTACCAGAGAAGATTTAAATTTCTCTCTGCTAAAACTCTGAGAATTCCAGATGTCACTTCAAGCTCTAAGTATACAGTTGCTGTCGCAGACACACGCACACACATGCACGCACGCATGCACACATATATGTACACACAGGCTCTCAGTGCACAGAGAGGAATAGTCCACTGGTTGCAGTTGAAGAGGCTGAGGCTTCAGAGGCAGAGGGACCTCACAGCAGGTGAGGGACATGGTCAGGGTGAGAACAGAGTCGCCTGACCCCTTGGAAATTCCATACCACTTCTTATGGTGCTGCTTATTCGTGGGCGTCTGAAGGGAGTAGAACTGTGAATTCTACATGGCTAGCGAATGAATGAACAGATCAGAAACCCTGACCTGGGGCTCAGGGTTCGGGGTTTGGGGCGGACCCTGAGCCAAGGTGGAGTCAGGGAGGCCCTGCCTCACACGGCACAGAGATTCCCATTCCCACCAGCTCCCTGTGGGTCTCCCAGAATCTGCTCATCATATCCTCTCTGGATCGACTCTCCCTCTGGCCCAAGGCCTAAAGCTTCTCTTTTTAAGATCAGTGAGTCTATCTGAGCAGCCCCAGGTTTTTGTCCAGGGGTGAGGTGGTCTACAGCAGCGGTCCCCAACCTTTTTGGCACCAGGGACTGGTGCTCCTATGAGAATCTAATGCCTGATGATCTGAGGTGGAGCTGAGGCGGTGATGCTAGTGCTAGGGAGCGGCTGCAAATACAAATGAAGCTTCACTTGCTCGCTTTCCACTCACCTCCTGCTGTGCAGCCTGGTTCCTAATAGGCCATGGACCCGTACCTGTCCGTGGCCTGGATGTTGGGGACCTCTGGTCTACAGAGACTACAGAACCCTCACAGAAATCACGGGGAAGGAACAACTTGAAGTTAGGTCCAGTAAGAAGCAGCAGAGCACTCAGGATGTTGATGTGAGTGGCGGGTGCCCTCAGATACAGAGCAGTGAACCACGAGTGTTCTTTGATTCCTCTAAGAGATAATCCTAAATGATTATGTGCAAATCAGATCTCCCAAAATGACATATTTTCTTAAACTTTTTAAAGGAGACTTCCATTTCAAGAAACTGTTTCCTTGCTCTGTGTACAAGAAAAGATTATTTTGTGATGATGGATGTTTATCTAATTTGGGTTTATAGTATATTGTTTTTTTTCTAAAGATAGGGCACAGCTGTAATTGAAAAACGTGGGAATGGTAAGCTGGGAAAGGTGCTCTTCCTCAGTAAGCCATTGCCATAACATTAGAACGAACCTTTGGGTCACATCTATACCCCAGTCATTCTTTGCAATCTTATATTTACCTGCAAGCATCTTACTTGAGCACCTTCTATTTAATAAGTTGTAATGATACCGATGGGAATAATAAACTCGTTATAGCTAACCACGCACTGCCCCTTACACTGTTGTCTCATTCGGTTATGACACCTCCTTCATTTCTGGATAAAGAAATCAAAGCTCAAGAGAGGTAAAACGGCAGCTTGGATGAGAACCAAGACTCAAATTTCAGACCCTTGACTCAGAATGGTACAACTTTCTTTGCCTACACAAGGGGGCCACAGGTCACTCTGTATACATAGCCCAGGGGTTGGGGGTGTGTAGTTTTCCCTCTGTGAGCTCCCACTTCCGGTCCCAGCAATAACTTCCATCAGAGCAGTGCAGCTTGGGAGCTTCAGGGGACGAAGGAACTACATAAAGACTCTGAAAAAAAATGTTGAGAGTCATTTCACTGTTTCTTGTAAGGTTTGGACAAATCTTCTAGGTGAGAAAGGAATGATGACCAAAAAAAAAAAGGCCAGGTTTTCTTTGGGCTTTAGGTTAAGAAAAGACATTGAGAGGTGTGTGCATCTCAATTTACAAAGACGAGAGTTAAGGCAACCATTACTCACTTTGTGAAGGAGTCCATGATAAAGTGAAACAAGGTTTTCTGAGCAAAACTTCAGAACTGACTATGAGGCCAGTCCCTTAACATAACTCATTTCACCAGCCTGTGGTAGACTCACAGCTTTTCAGGACCACTTTAGTCTCTGAAAGGAAGAATGCTTTTATGGGATGTGATTTTTTTTCACACTAAGATCCTGTTTTACTCTCTCCTTCTGCATGCCTCTTGTTTATTCCATTTGAAATGGCAGGGGGAGGTCACATTTATATTGAAACACATGAATTTTCATTCGGAGGTTTAAGGTTGAAAAGTTGGGATGCTGTTGTAGCTTTTAGTCTCAGGCTAGGGCTGATCGTTAGCATTGCTGATAGTTCTTGAAAGCAGGCAAATGCTGGGGATTCTGTTTGCAGCCTAGTTATCTCCAGGAGTTAGTGCTGGCTACCACAAAGTTCTCTGTTCGAGAACTCTGAGTTCTCAGACCCGGATAGACACACGTAATTAGGAGTGGTGGTGAAACACATCTCCCTTAAACACGTCTTCTCTTCGTGCAAAGTTCTGTGCTAGTGCAGCTCAGGAAAGAAAGCAAACATAGATCAGGAGATGCGAGCACAGCTTGATTCAGCAGTGTGTTCTCTCCTGACAGGTGGGTTTGATTTGGACATCAAAGGCTGGGGTGGAGAGGACGTGCATCTCTACCGCAAGTATCTGCACAGCAATCTCATAGTGGTGCGGACACCTGTGCGAGGACTCTTCCACCTCTGGCACGAGAAGCGCTGTGTGGACGAGCTGACCCCCGAGCAGTACAAGATGTGCATGCAGTCCAAGGCCATGAACGAGGCCTCCCACGGGCAGCTGGGGATGCTGGTCTTCAGGCATGAGATAGAGGCTCACCTTCGCAAACAGAAACAGAAGACAAGCAGCAAAAAAACATGAACTCCCAGGGATAGATTTGGGGAGATGTTTCATTTTTTTTTTCCTTTTGCAATTACCAGACAAGTGGCTGCAATAAGGAAAAGATTTCCATAAAAGATTAAAAAAAAAAAAAAAAGAATTTGACTGATTAGTAAGAGAGGAGGGAGACAGAGCTTCCAATTTCTGCCTATTTGGCTTTTATGCAACAGGAATTGAAATCTCCCACTTTTGCCTGCAAAAGTAGCCCAAATGCATCCATGCAGTGTCTGACAAAGGCAGAATGATTGTGAGATTATAAGCCTGATAGCTTATAAGGGTTGTTTTGATTGTGTTTGCAGCAAAGTGAATCTATTGTTTTTTATGCTCACTGAAATCTTAATTAAGATCAGTTTTATAGAAGGCTCATTACATGAAAGGCTAGCATATATCACCCCATATGAATGATTATTTCAGTAGGACTCTTGTGTCTAGGAATGCTAAAATATCAGATGGCAGGTGAGGAGACCATGTGAAATTCAAAGATACCCTCATTACAATCCTTGTGAGTATATTAAGCAAAACCAAATGGACTCAAACAGAAAAGAAACCATAACTATTGTGTAATCTGCCCTATAGATTAACCAAAAATAATCTGCTCGTCTTCTGGTTGTAGTTTTAACCATCTCTATTTGTTAATTTTATTTAAAAATGCACTTTTTTTTGCTTATGAGTTGTATTTTGCTTATTTAATGACCAATTTGCAAGCCTTACTAAGAGAGCACAAGTTAGCATACACTTTTATATTTTTTAAGACGATACTTTCAGATGCAGTATGAGAACTTTCAATTCAGAGCATCAGATCGATACTCATATCCGAGGACATGCCAAATGCTGACCCTGTCAAGCACCGAATGCCAAACCTTCATCAAGGTTTGGGGCCACTGATGGATTGAGACATAGATATATTTTACCAAACCTTCATCAAGGTTATGCCAAACCTTCATCGAGGCCGGCACGGTTTGGGGCCACTGATGGATTGAGACATAGATATATTTTACCCGAAGAGTATTTCCGAAGAAGAGCAACTGAAAACTCAACACTGGACGGAAAGAGAAATATACTTTTTACCTTAACAGAAAAAGAAACTCATTCAGACTGGTGGTATCTTGATTTATTCAAAAGTCAGAAAACACATTTGTTCCTCAGAAGAACCAGGGACCACTTTCTTACCTGTTTAAATAAACCAAAGTGTACTGTATGAATCAAACAATCTTTTTTCAAAGCAGGGTGCTCTTCCTGGCTTCTGGCTTTCATGAGAAGAATCGCAGAAAAATGAATTTTGTGAAAGATCACTCCATCTGCCGGGGTCTAGTGGGACGGAAGATTTTGCTACATGTTCACCCACCCCAGTCTAGGGGGAAGTAACTTGATTATTTTTTAAATTAAGTAGTTCTACTCAGTCACCAAGATGCTTCTGAAAATTGCATTTCATTAAAGTCTCCAACTATTAAAAAAAAATAAATATAGTTAACATTGAGTGGTTTCTACATTCATGAGAAAATTATTTATTTACTAGCCAGTACCAGATGCATGAGCTAATTATCGCTCTGATTACTTATTTTCTGTTTGCCCACAGTCAATTCATTTTTTAAAGGCTTCAAGAACATTCAAGCTGTTGGAGTGTAAAAAAAAATGCATTGTATTGATTTGTATAGGTATTCGTAAAATTTAATTAAAACACAGGACATGAATGGAAGGTGGCATTGGACAGCTAATAAAATGTGATTTGTGGATATGATTTCTTCCTGGAGTAATAATGCCATGTCTTTAGTTTTTTGAAAATAACTTTTTGTGCATAAATCAGGGTTTCTCGACCTTGGTATTGTGTACATTTTGGACTGGCTTTTTCATTGTCATGGGGGTTGCCCTGTGCACCGTAGGATATTTAGCTGCATCCCTGGCCTCTGCCCACTGGGTGCCAGGAACCTCTCTAACCAGGCTGACAATCGAAATGTCTCCAGTCATTGCTAAGTGTCCCCAGGAGGGCAAAACCACCCCTGGTTGAGGACCACTGGTCTAGAGGGAAAAGAGAACCATAATGATAAACTTGGCCATTAATATAATTTACTTGTCTTTTTAATTAGAAGAAACTAAGAAATGAGTTCTAAGGCTTCTTTTGACTCTAATTGTTTCATATTTTCACATTCAGTGTTGATACTTGAGATTCAGGGCACATATCTAGTCTGTCTCTCCACTGGTTCTGATGGATTTGTGGGACTGACCTGCACATTCCTGCCTGTCTCCTCCCTGAGTCAGGAGGACGCATTTCCAACAAGGCCGGTGGCAGCAAGCAACTGTTCTGACCGTAGAGTTAGGCAGGTCTAAGCGTCCCACAGGTGATGCGGTCCCAGGCCATTTGTGCTTGTTTAAATCGCGTATCACAGATGCCTGAAACCATGGTTAAAATTTGGGTTTTAGAAGTAGCTGAAAAGAAGAAGAAACAGCATGATATTAAACTGTTTCTCTCTTTTTAAAGCTTAGTCAGATAAAATAGTTTTATCAAAAGGTAGCAGTTTTATCAAAAGGTAGTACCCTCCACCCTGCACCCCAAATTCCAGCCAGGTGTTAACTACCAGGGATGCAGCTAAATATCCTCTTAAAGCACATGCAAGAGGGGATCTGTCTTAGTTTGGGCTGCTATATCATAAACTGGGTGGTTGATTTCTCGAGGTTCTAGAGATGAGGAAATCCAAGGCCAAGGCTCTGGCGGATCTAGTATCTGGTGAGGGCTGTTCTCCCTGTATCCTCACATGGCTGGGAGCAGACAGAGGGCTACTCTCCTCCTGATCTTAAAATAGCACTCATCCCATCATGGAAGCTCCACTTACATGATGTAATTACCTCTCACAGGCCCCTATCTCCTGATAACATCACATTTGGGCTTCAACATATGAATTTTGTGGGGTTACATTCAGTCCATAGCAGAACCTATCCTCATTCCCTCCCCAAGATGTATATGAAAGAAGGACTGGCGAAGGCCCCACCGAAACATAATCAGGGGCTTGAAATTTAGCCTTAGATAGCCAAGGAAAGCAGTAATGAACCTGGGGCCTGAAGGACCCAGGCACATTGCATCTTCTGAAGGAAAGATCTTGTCAAGGAAGCACTGAGTCTTAGGCTTGTGTTAGGTCCCTTCCAACTCTCTGCATCCTCTCTATGTTCTTAAATTGCCTAGTAACTAGCCCCAGTCATCTCACTGGAGCTGGGGTCGCTAATATAAACCTCAGTTCTCCAAGTAGCAGCGTGCTGACTCGGCCTTGTGAGAGCCAATTGTTAGCTCCTCTTCCCACTCCTGAATAAGTAATGGCCATGGAGAAGTATTTACACCATGGAAATTGGCAAAGGCTACACACCAGGACTCCCCAACTCACCCTCCACCCTGCACCCCAAATTCCAGCCAGGTGTTAACTACCAGCACTCCATTGCCTCTAATCAACATAACCTATTCTTGTGCCCAGTATTCCCTCTAGTCATCTACTTTCTATTCCCTCCTTTGTAGTCATAAATGTGGCGAATTTGCTTCTCTCCATACATAAGCGATAAGAGAATCAGGCCTAGGAATTTTCGAAAGGTAAACAACTTCACACAGCCTCATTTTTAAGATTTTGCGTGAGCCAAGTAGACATAATGTACAATCCTGAAAAGTAAGAAAATAGCTACCCAGAACCTAATTTTAATAAATTTTGTTTCAAGGAAAATCTTCCAATGTTATCTAAACTTAATATCATAGCTTCTCCAGCCACACCGCTGGGTTCAAATTCTACTTCTTACACTTGCCACCTATATCTTAAACCAGCCACTCAGCGTCTCTGTACCCATTTCCTCATTCAGAGTGATGAATGCAATCATGTCTATAATCATGATTGTTATGAATATTGAGTTAATATGTATGAAGTTCTTGGGACATGTCCAGCACGTGGCAAGTATTCGTGTCCAGCTGTTTTGCAACGCCAGTCCCCCATGGCCAGCACCTTTTGGGAATAATCAGAAGACCATTGTGGGTCACACACTAAAGATCACGAACCATCATGTGCACTGTTTCCTTTATTTCCGTCATTCTGAAAACAATGTCAATCTGAAGAAGGGTTATTAGGAGTGTAAAACAGATAATTTCTCCCTTCAATTCTATGCTCAGTAATTTGGAGCTGATGATTCCACAGGCTGTTGAGAGGCATTAGAGGTTTTTGAAGTAAGGAGCATAACTAGGCACCTTTTGTATGTACATGATGCTAATCTTCCAAGGTAAGTAATATTGTTACTTCCATTTTTCAGGTGCAGAAAACCAAGGCTCGGAAATGGTAAGGCACTCACCCAGAGCTCCAGGCTCACACATCATTTTCCCATCCTTGCCAGCTTCAAAAGGCTTGAAGGTCATGTTGGGTGGAGGGGGCAGGAACTTTGGTCTGGGCCGAGTCCAGAGCCTGTCCTCTTGAACCGCTGTTTGCCACTGTTTCTCTACTCTCCAGCCCCACCTGAGGAATCCCCTGACAATGGATGAGCACTTAACATAGTGATTCAGGAACACCGAAGCAAGCTGGCCGCCGCCCGCCAGCTGCTGTGCAATTTTCAGTGGGCTTGGAGCTCTGAAGCCTTGGAAGCTGGTTCTCAGGCAGGATCCCAAGGCATTAGGCTTAAAGACTGCCTTGAGTAGGAGGGGAAACAGGTGGGAATATTTGCTTTTTGAAAAAGATTTGACATTGTTTCTGAGAATTGATAAAGCCCTTGGGCGGTCCCTTAGCTGGGTGGGTGTGTTTTACTCCAACACCCATCAAATAACTGGCAGCTTTGTATGATCTGTGTTCTGATTAGCTTTATATTTGAATTCAAAGCTGTTTCTCCTGGCAGGACTCAATGCTTTGCTCTTGCTGCCAAAATCTATGGGGACTGTGCCAGTTGGTTGGGGGTATTTGGGTGGTGGTTATTTCAACACAGAAAATGTTCTCTCAATCAGCAGAGATGCCTTTCAAAATATCTGCATCACTGATCCTTTACACATGCCCTCTGGAGTACTCAACCCCAGTGCCCTGGGCTGTGTCTGCCTTGTCTGCTCTCCTCAGGGAGGGCATGCAGGTGGCACCCTGGGGAGAGAAGCTGGAGCCGTATTGCCTTAGGGCCGTCTCCATCCACAGTCATTCAGGGGTTCAGGGAGAGCCAGGGCACCTTCAGCAGCCTCCGTCCAGGGCTCATCAAATGTCAGGACTCATCAAATGTCATTTGTCTGGTGTCTGGCTATGCAGGTGGCCTGCGGGCTACGGATAGTCCTCAGGTGGGATACTTGGGGAACTGGACTGACTCTTCATCTACCTAAGCGTCAGACACGTTAGCTTGAAATGCGGGGAATACAGTACTGCTGCCCACTCCCTCGATCTCAGCCATTAATCCTGCAGTTTCTCATCCCCCACCAGCCCAGGACCCAATCACCCTCCAACTCCAGTGTTTAAAGAACAACAGTAAACATCACATGGTCTGCTAAGATGTGAAACCTCATCTGAAAAGGTTAAGAAAAATAAATAAAAATATAAAAATAGAAAACAAACAGTAAAAGCCTCAAAGTCAAAGGAAGACTGAAGGAAAAAATATGTATAACTAGTTTTCCTTCTAATTATTAGCCTCAAATGGAGCTGAGTAAAAATTATACCTATAGTATGTGGGGCTGTCAGGAAAGGTAGGGAATAGCTTGGTTGGAAAGCCTTCCTACGGTTCTGTCACAGCACCGAGAGCACCCCCAAAAGATAAGGTGCTGGCCATGTTTGCTGTTGAGGACTTGCAGTGGAAGGCTACTGAGATCTTAACTCAGGTGGTGGGAAGACTTCTTGAAGGAACACCCTTTCAACTGAAGAAAAGTAAAAGCTGATTTAGACTGACGAGGGTTAACAGGGTCTGGCCCACTCCCTGGCAATCTGGCTTAGCATTGGAACTGCCTGATCTATTTGGGAGACAAGGCAGAATTAATCCCAAAGAGGTCTGGGTTTGTAATTATTTTTCTGGTTAAAAAGGGAGGCAAATCTTGGAGTTTTGTGATCAGAAATCCCAGAGCAACTATCATTTTTTCAATGGCTAATTTCGGGGTAAAGACTGGTCACTGCTAATGGGAGTTGTAAAAATCAGGCATTAGAGAATGCTCTTTCCATGCTATTTAAAACACAAACTAAGTGAGCCATTTCTATGCAAGTCAACTGGCTAATACATCGTGTGATCCCTCATTATATCCCTTACTCTTTAAAGTTTCCCTTTCCCTCTTAAAATTCATCCCAGAAACTCTTAACAAATGGGCCATTAGTCTACATAGGCCATTGGTTATATAAGCTGAGTTGGGGGAGCATGGAGTGCATGGACCCTGGCTTTGCTGGACCATGATTAACTAAGAATAACTACCACTTGTGGAGAGCTTTATATGTCAGGCACTTTACATGTTTTTTTTCTAAGCCTCAGAACCCAACAAGTGACTTCAGTAACTCTTGTTTCAGAGACGAAGCAGCTAAAACTCAGACAAGCTTAGTATTTTCCTTTCCTTTTAAGAGGAGTTCACACAGCTGGTTAATGATGTAACCAGGATCCCAACCTACACCTGCTGGGCTCACTCTCTACTACATCCAGTTACCTCATTACCAAATAATGTGTTTTTACCACAGAATAAAAAGAGGACACTTTGTCATTTAAGCCTCACGATAGTTTTCAATCTGGGGCAGCAGTAGGAAGTCTAAAGATCCCTGCAAAGGGAGACAGGGAAGCATAGCAAGTATACTAGAAATAGAAGGACAGTTGACTTTTGAACAACGTGGGTTTGAGCTGCATGGGTCCACTGATACGTGAATTTTTGTCAATAAATATTGTAAATTTATTTTCTCATGATGTTCTTAATAACATTTTTATTTTTCTAGCTTTATTATGACCACAGTATATAAAACATATACAAAATATGTATTAATCGACTGTTTATGTCATCAGCAAGGCTTCTACTCAGCACTCAGCTATTAGTAGTTTTGAGGAGAGTCTAAACATGGTTTTTGATGATGTAGGGGATCAGCGCCCCGAACCCTCACGTTATTCAAATGTCAGCTGTACCAAAATCCACACAGGAAACAGTCAAAGCAGAATTAACACTGCGGAAGATTTAATCTGGGATGTGGAAAGGAAAGAGATGAGAAGTTCTCCTAAAATGCAATGGAAAATGTGGAGAGATGAAAGCAATGAGGATGAGATCACAAAAATGGAAGGCAAAGAAGAGAAGTCTAAGTAGGATTTACAGCTACTCTTGAGGAAGGGAAAACACATTTCAAACAGACGTATTAGTTAAAGATGTAGAAAACGTATGTCCCCTCCAACCCCCGCTCCCCCAAAAAAGACCTATGCAATGCAGTCTGAATTAAAACGTTTGCCACATTCTTGACAAAAATAAAAGTGAAGAGGCCCCCTGGGGATGCATTCAAGCATATCCTAACAACTATTTTTGTCTTTATGCACCAAATGGTAGGAATCCCACGGTATATGTATGTGAGGGCCATGACACCTGTTTGGACTCTAGTGCATGAAGAAAGCTACCTCTACAGAAGGTGGCAATTGCAAAAATTTAGGCCATGAATTTTTTCTTTTTCAGACTAAAAACAGATTTCCTGCCACATTAGCACATACCATTACTTTATACCAAGAAGATGGTTTATTCCAAAGCATTAGCTCAAATAGGCAATTTTTCATAGAAATGACCTCGAGATATTTTTAGTGGCCTGCTCGTGCCCCATTTTCACTTTTTCTTCTTTCTCTTGATATTTTTTCTTCTTAATTGTCCCTGTGTTTTCCTTCTTCTTTATAAGGTGTGAACCTACTAACACTTCTCGACATTGCTTAGTGACACTGCTAGTGACACTGAGAGACAAAGTAACTTCCTTGTGCATCCTACTGCAGCAGGGTAAGGCAGGAGACCAGAACCAGGGGATGTACAGGTGACCTGACGTGGGTCTGAAGGGTATGTGAGGGTCTTGCAATAGGGAGGTGGTAGCCAGAGAGTCTGGGATGACTGTAAGCGGAGATTCCAGAATCTTACTGAGGGAGAAAAGAATCAACATGGTCAGGGAGTGGCATTTGCTCAGTCCCAAAGAGGTAGGCAGGTTGGAGTACCTGGGATTGGAGAACATGACATAACATGAGGGGACATCCCCGACCAAGATGCCTTGGACAGGCAGGTCATGGTGCTGGGCTTGTTAAGGCAACAGAAGGAGGGGAGCACAGCCAAGATTTGGACAGCATCACCTTAGAGTCAGACACAGGGAGACTGAGTCTAATGGAGCTATGATGAGAATTCAGGCCTCTTCAACCCCATTTAGTTGTAATCAGTTTCTGAATTCTGTAAACCATTCTCCTTCTCTAAGAATTTCCAGTATTACTCCTCGCCATCATATCAAACACTGTCAACAACTAATAAGATAAATTAGTACAGAACTCAAATCTGCTTTTCCTTACAATATTAGGTTAATTCAGTCAGGCCATTTCCTGTTTTCTAAATCTTCCTCCAATAGGATGTCACTTAGTGTAGTTATATCTGGATGCAACTGTAGTTATTTTCTCCAAAATAATTGTAGGCAGAGGGTGATGCTGGAATCTTATGTTTTCATAATTACTAGTGACTATAGTGTACTTTTCTATTCATTCCCAAACCTTATTTCAGAGCTAGATGAAAATAATAAAAGTCTTGTAGTTAAAACACTGAGTTTCATTATAAGTGAAAACGGAGGTCCACAGACGGAAAGGGCCCTGCCTGAGATCACACTGCTAGTGGTAGGAAGAGATGGGAACAGAATAGAGGCTTCTGACTTCCAGCCCTGTGCTGTCTGTGCAGTTCTGTAATGTCATGACTGATGAATCATGGTGAGAAACAAAAGCTGACAGATCCTTTTAGACAATTGTCTAATTGACAGTTATCCCTCACACAATAGAAACCATATGGAACATTTCAAGAAACACATAACAACAATCTGTGCTTAAAACTTTCTCATGATAGCACACATACATACCCATGAATACTCACACGTATACAGGCGCCCCGCCCTCTTCTCTGGTTACATTTCATACTGTCAACAAGTGTTCTATACAACCGACCAACTCATGAACAAACTGCTACCACCTTCTGCTCCCTTTAAAAGAGTGCCGACATAGGGTTAGGCCTGAAGTATGAGTAAATCTCCACCCTCCCAGAAAATTATCTCAGTGGCTCAGAAACTCTTGGATCAGGCCGTCTCCTTTACTGGGGCTGGAGGTTGGGGGTGGGGTGAAGTGGGCATGAGGTTTCTAACTGAGCAAATCTTAATCCCAGAGCTGAACAGAGCCAGTGGGAGGCTATTCTCATTTCCCATTTTTCCTTCATTATGAGGAGGGCGGTATATAATGCACATAAGTTTCTGTAATTACATACACTTCTGTATTAGTTTCCTAAATCTGTAGTAACAAATTACCATAAACTCGGTGGCTTAAGAAAACAGAAATTTATTCTCTCGTAGTTCTGGAGGCTAGAAGTCTGAAATCAAGGTGTCGGTGGGCCACGTTCCCTTCTAAGGCCCTGGGGAGAATCGGATCCATGCCGCTCTCCTAGCTTCTGGTAGTTGCCAGCCATCCCTGGCGTTCCCCGGCTTTTGCAGCGGCATCTCTCCCATCTTCTCTGTGGTCCCAAATCCTCCTCTCCTTATAGGGATGCAAGTCACTGATTCCGGGCTCACCCTGACCCAGTAGGGCCTCATCTTAACTTGACGACACTGGCAAAGACCCTGTTTCCAAATGAGGTCACAGGCACAGGCATGGGGGTCAGGACTTCAACAACATATCTTTTTGGGGGACACAATTCAACTCACAAGTGGTAGTACCCAAACAACTCACTATTCTGTCCTTGTCTGACACCACTAACAAGCAGCAGCTCCCAAGACCCTAGGCACTGTCTCCTCCGTGCTCTCTGGGGTGGGGCCGAGGCGGACAGGGCATGTGCCGTCCTGATGCTCCAGAGCGAGGAACACGCTCACTCTCCCAGTCTGCAGTATGGTACATGTTACGCCTCTCATCCTACATTTTAAAACTCATTCGATTTACATTCCCAACTTTGTTATTCTATGTTTCTTACATCCTGATTCCAAAATGCACAATAAATGAAGTGTGTTTCAAGGTTCATCTCAGTCATCAGTAAAGGCTTATTTTCGAGCTTCCCAAAGCCAGCATAGAACTTCATATAAACAGGACCCTGAGACTTTTAAGATGATGTAGTTCCCACATGCTACTGGTGTTGGAAGTATATCTTCATTCCTAAAAAGTTTCAATTTCTTCTTTGTTCATTTTATCTCGCATACATCATTAAGGTTGTATCCTTCATGTTAGGTAGTTGCTGAAATTGGGGATCATCTCCCTTTACTTTTGGAGTGTATACAATGCAGAGGTGATTTTCTCTTAGCATTAAACTTCAGCATCTGTGCAGAAGAGATTTCCATAGGACTCCAAGGTTACTTGATCAGAATTGGCTCTGCTACAGGGTGATTTTGGCTTCACACGCACATGTCCATTTCAGCGCTGTTTGTCCAGAGGAAAGCCCAGCTGGAGGTTGCAGAGTGACACGATGGGGGCTGTCACGCAAAGAGCTCCAGGTAGTCGGGAGTCTGGTCCTGCTGACCACGTGGATACAGAAGGAGCTCCTTCCCCAGGGAAGTTATGGGTTCCTCCTGTGAATCAGACAGCATAGGTCAGGCTGGGCAGGTTGTTACAATACTATAAATAATGATGTTGTGCCATTTCCACTGCCTCAGAGTCCATAACTTCCTGCTTACCCTTGATTTACACAGTTTTATTGGTGGTGTACGACAATTTTAAAAGAGAATTTTCGTATCTACAAACTGCCATGTACTCTCCTGCCCGTGCTGAGTTCTAACTTGAGTGTTCACAGATGTGATCACTGTATGCACAGGTTTTTTAGCATCTCCTATATTCTCTGCCTCAGGGGGGTCCCCCTGAGTATATGAGGAGGAACTAGCCTCAATGATAAAGAAAATGCAATTAAGAATCCTGATTACCAGGAGGAATTATCAAAGACTAATCCCCCCATTACTCGTCTCAATCATTTTTCTTGTAATTGCTTTTCATTGTTAGAGCTGCCGCGGGACAACAGTTTGCAGAACAAATTAAGTTTGTGCATCGTCTCTCACCTTGTGATATTCCACCAGCTCGGCCAGAGTGGCATGCTGCAGCTGGTCCACGCCCAGGAAGCTGTAGGAGTCCGTGGAGGCATCTATGAGGAAATGTTTACAGCCATCCTCAGAAAGGTAGGACAGGGCATAGCCTTTGATCTTTTCACTGACTCGGATCAGAAAACTGCCTGGCACGCATGTGCTCAGAAGGTCGTTTGCTCTCTTTAGTGTGAGAATTCCTAGGGGAAAGAAAAGCAGGTATTTCAGCCAAATCATTTCCAAAACTCTTCTCTGTTAATATAGCTATGTGGATAAAGTTTAGTAAAAATAAGCGCAACATTAAGTCCATTTGGCATTTCTTAGGAATACAGGAAAATGTCATTTATCCTCTGGTATTTGGTAACTGGGCAGGGAAGGTTACATAAACAAGTGGATAGTACAAATGAGAGTATAAATGCTTAACCTTCAGAAGAACACATTTCCACTTATACACCCAGTTATAACAACACAGGGGCTAGATGGCTTCTGAGTCTGGTAGGACCCTTGGCAGTTATCGTGGGTTGTGAGATCTGGAAGGGGACTTGAAGACACGCGCCTCAGTTTATTGACAAGAATTATATGGCCTGCGGGATGATTCAACTTTATCTAGAACAGTGCTTCTCAACCATGGCAATGTCTGAGAGCCATTTTTGATTGTCATGGGCAGGGGACAGGGCTGGAGCAGGGTGAGGTGCTATTGGCATCCAGTATGTAGAGGCCAGGGATGCTGCTAAGCATCCTACAGGGCACAGGACAGCCTCACACTACAAAGAATTATCCAACCCAAAATGTCAATAGTGCTGAAGTTCAGAAATACTGGTCTAGGAGTCAGCAAGTTAGTAATAGAACTAGGATGGACACAGGTCTACAAGGTGCCCTCTGCTGTAGCTGCTCTTAAATGATGCTCATTGACATAAAAGAATAAAAGTGTGTGTGTGTGTCTTCATAAATATTCAAAGGAATGAAACTTCATATACACTTACATACATACACACACACACACACACACACACACACACACACACACATCCAGGGACTGCATATATGTGCATATGTATGGATGGATATATTTGGATATATATATACATATACATGTATATATATATAAATTCATCTATACATATCTCTTCATCTATACATATCTCTTCATATATATAGTTGAGACGCCTCAAGCATTCACACTAATCCAAACCGGATTTTTCCCCAGTTAGTCCAGACTCATGAGGTTTGACTCGTATTCCAGGTTTCCCTATTTATTCCTACTGTAATTCTTCAGATGAATCAGTAATGTTATAAAACACACAGAAAGTGCACAAATACATCTTGGAAAGATGGCGAAGTTGTTGAATTATTCAGTGAGCTCTGATTAGAGAGGGAGGAGCAGTTTTCTCCTAATGTTCTTTTTCATTGCAGCAGACTGAAGCTCTTGCCTTCTCCCATTCCACAACTGATACTCAGCATCTTATTATTAGGAAAAATAAGAGCCTCCTGATGAAAAGGCAGTGGAGTATCATAGCCCTTCAGTCTTGTTGTTAGTAAAGTTAATGGAAAATTGAACCCTAATTGTCTAAAGTTAAACATAAAACCATTTCTATTTTCTGTTTTGTAAATAGACCTTTAATAAAGGGAGGACTTAGAAAATCATTTGTTCTCCCCCAGCCACGACTAACCAATCAGCCCTTCTCCTGACTTCTCCCATGTACCATTCAGGAGGCCCTGTAGTCTGCACCTCCAAGTTGAAGTGCATGAGGCTCAACCCCAGTCACTGGGGTAAGAACTGGGGGTGGTGTAAAGGCCTGGCAGTCCCGCCGCTTAGAGGCAGAAAATGTCTCTGAAACATAAGATGACGTATAGCCTCCTTTTAAGGCCTCCCCAGCTCTACTGCATTCATGCCCAGCAGGGTTAGCGATGCCTACGCATGACCATATCCAGTTGCCTTTCTGCCCTTTTCCTGATGAGACTGAGCCACTAGAAGATGCAGGCACCATGGATACTGAATGAGCATCTTGGGCCAGCTGCTGCACTACCCACTTTAGGTGCTCAAATGATGCCATATAAGCTCCGACAGATAAGGACTGTTGCTTCTGTTTGCTTGTTTTACTTTTCTAAACACACCTGGTCCCACTGATTAAATTACAGATGACACTGTAAGCCGAAACGAAGCAACAGGTAACCAGTCTGCCCAGGGACTGGTTGCACATGACCACGGTGTGAAGACTCTGCTTTAACTATCTGTGAAACCAGGGCTATCTTTCGCTGACACTGAAAACTCCCCGCTTCAGAGCCAAGGGGCTGATAGACCATGAGTGAAGGAGAAGCAGCATTCTGGAAAAAAATTTCTCTCTCCTCCTAGATATACTGACAGGCTAACTCTGAAATCCCAAGTGACTTCAACAGATGGGGCATATGTTGTAATTTATAACATCTGGATGTCATCCAGATGGGTTTGGATTGCCGAAGTGAAAACTATTCTGGAAAAGTATGACCAAAACTGGGTTAAGGTCCAATTTCTCTTAAAATCAGGTCATTCAGTAGGTGTAAATCAAACTGCCTGAAGCTTCTCAATCTGTAATTATTACCTGTTTCACCCAGATCTTGGCACCGGCTGATCTCCAGAGACACCAGAACACAATAAAATGATTCTGTGGCAAATCACAGGTCATAATGGAGACTCCTTGCACGCAGTGGCACTGACAAGGGGTTCAGAAGGTAAGTGCTATTGAGACTAGGCTTTGTTCTTTTTGCTTTAAACAGAATTCTTATTCCTGAAAAGCACAGTCTCTTGGCACTTGTATCTGACAATGCAAGACGATGCACAATTTGTCATGATTCAATCAAGGGCAGTAGGTGCATTCAAGGAGGCTTGGCTGTGATCGCTGCCAAGCAGAGAGGCTTTGTCTGCTCGCAAAGGGAGTTCTTGAACACAAAGCCAAACTCCAGTGTCAGATATCAATTACCGTGGTGTAGGGCAATCTCCTCACAGTATTTTTCATCCCCTGATTTGTCCTGTGCATGACTCTAAGAATTCTGAAGCATCAGTCTTCATGCAGCTCCCCTAAAAGCCGTGACACCTCCAGGCCACCTCCCTCTGATCAGCTCTCTACACACGCATTTCAAGAACCAAACCTATCTGAGGTCATTGGAGGACTTCGGTGCTAGTAAAAAGGGGTAAATAAAAAGCTTTCCTTTACTTCATCAACTTTTGAAATAAACCAGATCCTTACCCAGCAATGGTCTGTCCATTTTAGAGCTGAATCTGGCAGGGTGTGGCAGAACAACAGCAGTCCAGAAGAAAGCAGATGTCTTCACAAGAGATCTTACTAGACAGCTGGCCCTGAAGAGCCTGTGGCAGAGCTGGGCTAAAACTCCTAAGAACCTAACACCGAGCTCAGGTTCGTAACAGCTGGAGTTGAGAGAGAGCAGAGAGGAACATCCCGCTCCTTTCTCTGTGTGGTGCCCGACCTCCCCCTACAACAGTGCCATTCAACAAAATCTTCTGGGATGCCGAAATTTTATCTGTGATGCCCATGTGGCAGTCACTAGACATATGTGGCCATTGAGCACTTGAAGTGTGGCTGGTGAGACTGAGGAACTTGACTTTTAATTTTATTTAATTTTTATTAATTTTAATTTAAGAGCTATATATGACTAATTGCCATATTGGACTGCATAGCTCTAAACCCCTCTGGAGTGAAGGTTTAGAGCTCCATGACAGGCCCGGGAGAATTATTTTTTGCATAGAGGAGAGTAAACAGATCCCGAGAGATCTGAAATAACTCTGAACCCTAGCAGGGCCCTGACTAGAAATCCAAGTGGCAGCAATTACTCTGCAGAAGCGGGGAAGGTCAGTGGGATGCCCTTTCCCACAGCTTCCTCCTGGGAAATACTGACTCATTCTCTAAGATTCAACTCAACAGCATGATGCTTTCTGAC
>NW_011888789.1:16031058-16039914 GCF_000151845.1 Pteropus vampyrus
GGCGCCCTTTTCCATCCTACACCGGGTCTGCTGCAGAGCCGCCTGGGTGCTGCCCCTCAGGTGCTCTGCCAGGTAGCTCTCATTCCCTCTTTCGTCATCTGTACTATATTATTTGCCTCTTGGGCTGCCCAGAATGTGGGACAGGGAGGGGATGGCACTAAGACAACGTTTATGAAGGAACACATCTCTGCCATTAAGGTGACCTCAAAGTCCCACACTGCAAACTGCCTTGAGAAGGCAGTGAATAAAAGAAAAATTGACTTAGAAAACTTATTTCCAAGTAGCAACCCTGCCAGACTCAAAAGGTACATGTTATCCACTGGGGGTCTTAAATTTGGAAGAGAGCTCTATATTTTCCCTCTTTAGCTCCTTTCTACTTTATGCTTTCTTTAACCCCTTCAGTATCTAAAGGAAGCTCTGGGACCTGCTCTAGGAGAGGTTTGGTGATGCTGAGCTCTTACCCTTGAAGTCTGGGGGCATATTAGGGAGGAGGAAAAATGGTCAAAGCTCTTAAAATATTACTTATAATGTTTCCTTAATAATTCAAGGATTAAAATTATATCATTTGTTTTCACTTAATTAGTGTAATGGTTAACATTTATAACTGGGGCTTACTGTGTGTCATACACAGTACTTTACATATGTTAACTCATTGAATCAGAACCACCATTTGAGGCAGGTAATATCATTATCTGCATTACATAGGTGCGAGACAGAAGTACAGAAGTCATATGACTTGTCTACGGCCACACAGCTGGATGGTAGGAAACTGGGATTTGAACACAGGCAGTGTGGCCCCAGAGATGTGCTCTTAACCACTACACTCTACTGCCTCCTCCCTTGGCATAAAGAAGTAGTGTATAATGTTCTCTGGCTGTGGTAGCAGAAATCCAGTAAACAAACATGATGACAAAGGAAAGTCTGACGACAAAAGCATGGATTTAAAAGTACTTCTCTAAACAGTAGAACCTCCTCTCCATAAAATATCCGAAACAGAACCCCCAAAGCAGAGTTGCTCTCCTTTGCCCCTCACCTACCCACTCCACCTCTCTCTTGCCTCTGAGCTCCCTCAAGGTCTGTCCAAGAACACAGTGGGAAACTACAAGATGGGAGCGTGCAGCTCCCGGGCACAGGCAGGCCATGGTACCCTGTGGCTGGCAGCATCAGGATGAGGACTCAAATGCATCATTTGAAAAACTCATGTAAGAGAGGGTTTTGGGGTTAATGGACTATTCTCAACATCAATGGAGAAACATACCAACATTTTTGCAGCAAGTTTGCTGCACTGAGTAATTTATGAGAAAAGTCAAGGTCTTCCAGAAAAAAGTAATTAACAAACAATGCATTGTATTGGGGGCATAAGAGCTAGCTCTTCTCAAATCTAAATAAATGTGTGTAGCTTGTTTCTTTATGTTTCATCTTTAGCTACTTAAGACATTAGTCACATAAGAGAACTACAGAGAATAATTCAGACCAAGTGCTTTGATGGCATTAATGTAGATGAAGCCTTTATGCTAAAATGTAGGTGAATTCCCAGGGCTTCATACTAAAGTCTGCTGGTCCCTGTCAAGAGCAGGACAGTGACTGCCAGGGAAGGGACTTCCAGTGGCCCTTCCCTACAACACACAGCAGTGACATATTCCTGCTGTTGGCCATGGCTAATTCCACCCCATGAAGTATATGAATCATAAATATAAATATACATCTGTGTCACTTTGAGAAGTCAAACAAATCAATAATTTGTGCTTAGTATAATGACAGAAGCTTGAAAATTCCTTTCGAGAAGTGGGCAGAATTTTGATGGCCCCGCAATTCATCTCCACAACTCAGCAAAACAGTTGAAGGACAGATTATCACTATGGATACCAATTCCCAGGTTCATTAAGATTTTAGCCTGAAAGGAAACTTGGGAGGCCTCTGTGAGACATCCTTGGTGCAATCTATGCAGTTATAGATGCTTAGTCCCGAAGAGCTGTGCTGAAGGAGCTGTGGGCCGGCACACTGCCGGGAAGAGAGGGACACAGGACTGCACCTGGGCAATTATCTCTAGGGAACTAAGTTCCAGGGATACTCCTTCCACAGAAATGGATAGGATTTACCCCCCTGTCCACCCCAAAAAGAATGAAAATTTGGAGGGGTGTGTCCAAAATGAAAGCAATCAAAAGAGCTGCATTATGAACTATGTTGGTATCCCACAGATGTTAAAGGATTTGCTTCTTAGGTAGCTTAAAATAGAAAATATTGGGACTAAAGTATTTGGAGGGTAGTTTCAATTATATGTCATGACAGCAAAAGGCATCTACAAAAAATTCAGGATGGAAATATTTCATCAACAGTCTATATATCCAAATTGAATAAGGAAGTGTTAATTACATTTCAGAGGAATAATGATCAACTATTGAGATATAAAGCAGACATGCGAATTCTCTAACAACGAAAACAATTAGAAAATTCCTCAATCATAAATTTGTTTATATGCTTATTTTTATGTTTTCCCCACTTTCTCACTCCCAGCCCCTCCTGCCTTCTGAGCTCCCAAACACTGTTGTGTGTTTGACAGGAGTAGGAAACTGCTGATGGAAAGAATAAAGCAAGGAGCCTGCTTGATTTTGGACAGACCGTCAAACTTCAGTTTTAGTTATTCTTTTGTTCTTTTCTCCAAGAAGTATAAAAATGGTATGTTAGTGAGTATAGTTAATGATATATCTACACACTTTGGAGACTCATAACCAGGAGTCAGAATAAGTAAAGTGGCTTGGCTTAGCAGGTCATTAAACTTAGCCAGGAGGTCACTAATCACCAACTTTACAACCATTCTAGGCCAGAAGGTCTGACTTAAAGATTGCCGTAATATGGTGACCAGATGCAAGAATAAAATGAACAGAAATAAGGATTGTATTTGAGGGTCAAGATAGTCTTGAGCTGAAAAAATGAATTTCAAGACAATAGATGAGAGGAGATAAAGGGTGACAAAGAAAGAAGGAAACGATCTTTCTTCAGTAAACAAAACCAAATAGACTTAATCAATGACAGTATTCAGAAGGTTATAAATCTAGAAAATAGGAGATATTACTTTGACAAGTCTAAGACTCATTCCCATTTCCTTGCGCTCTCCCTCCTAACCCCACACTCAACCTTAATTGGCAATTTCTGCCAAACTTTTCCAAACAATGTTATTTTGTTTTGGGGTGGTTGTCCTTTTTGTCCTTCCAAATTACTCTTGCCTTCTGGGGTGATCTCCTTGATTCTGGGCTTTTTAAGGACAGGCCCTAAATAAATACTTCTGAAAATAGCATAGGGCAGTTTTTATAGTAATTAAGATTTATTTTATTAAAGTACTGCTTATTCCTTGTATATAATGCTGTTACTCAAGACAATATTTGGTGGCAAGGTTAGGATTTTAATGCGGAGAGAACAGAAAGGGTGAACGTACTCTGAAGTTCTTCAGTTCTGGTACGTCATAAGAACAGAAACACTATGTGCCAGGCACTGTTCTAAGCACTTTACATACATTAGGTGATTTACTTAAAACAAAACAAATCTAGGGTAGAGATATTATCATCACCCTGATTCTCCAAAGAAGACTCAATTCAACTACGTGATCTGGCCTTAGAGTCTTGTGCTAAGCCTTCACTATCCTGCTACCTTTCCATGCTAGGAGCTAAGAAAACTCTATGCTGCTTTGGAACATTAAATTTTTTAAAAAATCAGCTTGAGATGTAATTTACACATAATAAAATTCAACAACTTTAAGTGTATGATTTGATAGGTTTTGACAAATGTACAATTGAGTAACCACCACCATAATCATAATATAAACTGCATTTCTATTCCCCCAAATGCTTATGGCCTTGGAGCATTTGATTAAGGATCTGAATGTTAAATATATGCTTCTTGGAATTCTACTTGGGGGTGAGCAAAATAGTGTCCAGACAGAAACATGCTTTCCTTATTCTCACAGGTGGAGATGGGCAAAACTTACGCTAAATGAAGTCTCCTTGACATGTCTACTGTGAGATTTAGCGAACTAATGCATTAATTGGAGAAACAAAATGAGGCAGTATTATTGTTCTCTGATTTAAATTTTACAAGCTGAATAAAAAGCATTATCTGAGCATTCCTACTTGTGTTAGTGGTCAGCTATGCTGTGGCTTTTAAGTTAAATAGCCCTGGGCCTGAGTATTGACTCTGCCACCATTAGTGGTCGAAGCCTGGGAAAGAATGCAATATCCTAGTTCCTACGTTCTTATTCTATAAAGTGGGAATAAAAATTTCCTCCTCTAAAGTGCTCAGTATAATGCGTGACACATGTTAGGCTCTCAAAAAATTACTGCTCCAAGAGAATATTCTGATAGACAATTAGAATTAATAAGAGACTTTAACAGTTTCACTGGATTCAAGATCAATATTTAAGAAGATAATTTCTTTATACCACCAACAATCAACTATATAATTAAAAAAAAAATCCCTTTCCCAATAGAAACAAAAATTTTAAGTACGTAGCACTAAATATAATTTGCTTTCTTTTTATTTATTTATTTTTTTTTGGTAAAAGTGCACATCCTGTATGGGAAATTTATTTAATGATTTAAAAAGAAGTATGTTCATAGATAGAAAGATACAATAACATAAAGATGGCAATTATCTCTCCAAATTAATCTACAAATTCAATGCATTTCCACTCGAAATCCCAATAAAGGTTTTAAAACTTGACATGTTGTCCCTAAAACCCATGTGATCATATAAAGGGGCCAAGGAGAGCTAAGACAATTTCAAAAAAGTAGTAGGAGAGAGAACTTGCCATCTTAGATGTGAAGAATTATTATAACTATATAGTAATTCCCATATATAGGATCTTGGCATACAACAGAGGTAGCATTACATATCAGTGGAGAAAGGAAGGACTATTTAATGAATGATGTTGGGACAATTGGCCACTCATATGAAAAAGAATAAATTAGGTTTCTGTACTGCATATCATATACAAAAATCAATTATAGGTAGATTGTGTATTATACAATGAGTAAAAGCCAAAAAGGAAAAATAGCTAAACTCAACCCAGTGAAATAAAAAACTTCTTTCCATGCCTTAAAATGTGCCAGTTAAAAGACAAATCACAGACTAGGAGATGAATGAGCAAGAAGGAATTCTGCCAGTGGATAGTCTTTGACCTGGAGCTGCCAGTCTTCTCTGAGTCTCCAGCCTGCTAGCCTACTCAGCAGATTTTAGACCCACCAAGCCTCTGCAGTCATGTGAGCCAGTTCCTTAAGAAGTTGGCCATGAAAAGATATATTTCAGGAATAGTAACTACAAAGGCCCCAAGGAAGGGACAAGTGTGATGTATCAGGGACAGAAGGGGGATTTGTGGTGGAGAACTGAACGAGGTAGGAAATGTGGTTTGAGATGAGTCTGGAGCAATAATCAGGGACAGAACAAGCAGGCTCTTTGGGGCTGTAGGGAGGGGTTTGGGTATTACTTTCATTGCAGTTTGATTATGTTGAGGACAGCAGTGACAGCAGAGGAAAGGTGGAGACTGGTTAGGAGGCTGGAGGTCAGATGAGAGATTGACATGGTTGATTCGGGTTATTCACATTATGATAAAGTCCAAGACTTTTTCCCATTGAAGGACAAGGCAAGATGCTCTAGGACATATGCTGCAGTATTTTCCGTGGTCCTCCTAAATGACTGTGAGTGTAGAATTTCCAAATTAACTAACATTAACTTGCGGAATATTTAAAAAATCAGAAAATTACCAACTACAAAATTCCTTCACCAGGCCTTCTGCCAAAACTGTTGGGGATTCTATGTATTCACGATTCTGTGCTTGCACAGTGTTGCAAGCGAGGCTATGAGTTTGCAGGGAGGTCCTTCCCAGGGGGCAGGTGGAAAAGCATCCTGAGAAAGAACAAATGCATATGACCTAGAATTAGGTCCCTGGTCTCCAACCCACGAGGAATACCGGAAGCAGCCAAGAGATGGCCAGCAAGTCTCTGCATCATTCCATCTCGGTCTTAATACCCAATTGATCCATGTGAAAGTTAGAAATGTGCTTTGGCTTTCAGGAATACTAACAAAACATGAAAAGGAACTTGAGCATCTTTTCAATGTCTTTTCCCATAAGTCACATATTACTAGTGGGACCAAAAGTCCAGTGAAAATTGAGACCCATGTTCTTTGTGGAAAAAAAAAAAAGCTTTAAATTCTTGCTGAGGGGGTAGATGTGGGGAGACTTTGCATATGTAGAGTTGCCTGAGATCATGAAGAGATGCTCAGGAAGTAGAGTTCGGTATTTAATTCTGGGATCTCTCCTGCATTTGGGATTTTTCATAAAGCTCCTACATCTAGGAATTCAGAGGAAATACCCTATTTTCCCGATTACATAACTGGCATCACAGAGCATGCATCCATGTCAGGATATTTCGAAGCTGTAAACCATTTTGCTTCATTATGACTCCAAGTGTGCAAAGAGACTGGAGACAGATCTGGGGTCTTTGTTCTTCTCTGCCATTGCTCTGAATGTTGGGGATCCCCAGGATTTTGTTCCTGGTCTTCTCTTATCATTCTTTACAACTCACTCCTGGAAAATCTTATCCCTTTATGTTTTTAATTGACAACTGCAATCTGTTATTTCTAGCACTGTTCCATTATTCCAATTACCAAATGAATACTCTCACATGACTGCCCCAAAGATATTTCAAACTCATCTTATCCCAAATAAGCTCATTATTCTCCCTCTTCTCCCTTTCTCTAAGTCTCCTCATCCTCTTATGTTCTTTCTCTCAATTGACAGCATGCCTCCTTCCCCCTGACCCCAGAAGCTAGTGCTCCAGTAGTGTTCATTTCCCTTGTCCCTCCTACCCACGCCCCTCCTTACCTAAAGGAAATCTAGAGAAAAGGGTGAAAGTATGAATTTCTTTTATACTTTCATGAAAGTGGGGTGAAAAGTTAGGTGACCAAAGCAGTAACTTAAGAGGGGGAATTTATGGATTGTATGACAATGAAAGGAAGATGGGGAACCAAACAAGAAATTCCATCCCAATATTTCAAAGCAGGGTTCCTGATAAATAAACAATTATACTTCAAGAAGATACGATGTCATCCATCTTCTCCTTATCATAGAAATATGTGAAATTTTGTCTTCTTAAAACTGAAGACAATGATTTATAATGACAACATGGCTGCGTATTTATTGATTATATTGTTATATTGTATGTTATTTATTTTGTTTATGACTATGATAAATATTTGTATAAATGAAAATAGACCAACAACAAAGCAATTAATAAATTATTATACGTACAACTCAAGAGTCTTATTCTTAAACCAAAGTTCCAACTGGAGTTTTAGATCAACTGTCTCTTCCAAGCTTTTAGCAACTGTTTCAAATAGCACCGACTGTTAAAGTACCAGGATTTTTAATGACATCAACTAACAATTTCCCACTCCCTGCTGTTAAAATAAACTACCACCCTTGTAATTAGGGATGACAGAATCTTCTGCCCAATGACACAGAAACTACAAAGTGGCTGATTCTGAGTTTTTATTTTAAAAAGGAAAATAGAAAAAGCAATGTGAGACAAGTGATCATAGCTATGACTAACATATAATTGACTTGTGTTCTATTTGTCTTTTGACACTGCTGTCATTCTTCCTCTCAACGTCTTCAGAGCAAAATGGAAAGGAAGGAGGCTTACGACCTGGTTCTAGGAAGGAGGGGCATCCCTATGGGAATGGATTCTTACCAAAGCCTGAATTGCTTATTTTTGTGAATACATTTATGTGTGAGATGATACTACTTAAAAGAGAGAAAACTTAGATACAATTCAAACCAAGATACCCTTTAGGACAAGTGTGCTCTGTGAGAGAACTTTATTTTTGTTTAAAGCACTTTTGTTGTACATAGAGCCAATTAGTCCAATTTAACCACAGACTTGACAGAAGCCAATTGTGGCAAAAAGTCACTTCCTTTTTCTCGAAGTCCAAGAAACTGAGAAGTCAGTGAAATGTGAGCTGGGTAGAAGGCTTGAATTAATCAAGTTTCTAAGGTCAAGTAAAGAAATGGTTTATTAGCTAATATCTGATTCAGTTCCAAGAAACTCACCTTGCAGCCTTAACTACATACTAGATGAGGAAAATGATGCTCAGATAAATTGATTTGCCACAGAGAAAGATGATTTGCTCAAGGTCATTCAAGCAGTTACTGGAGCACTAACTTTCTGCCTGTTTGACTGATGCCTTGACCACCATGCCCAAAGGCCATATATGACTCTCCCTTGATGGACCTTGGACCAAAGGTGGTGCCATTTTATGGAAGTCACGATCAAGTGCCCTAGTGTAGGTAATTAGGAGGCACTGCTTTCCCCATTCGCCCAGCAGTGTTTTATTTGTGTGTGCAGTGACTATGTGCACACAGTGACCATGTGCACACAGTGACCATGTGCACGCAGTGACCACGACTGCTGACTGCTTTCTAAATAGGTCATGAGAATGCAGCTCACTGTGAAACTTTTGAAAAACAGCTTTGTGAAAATCATGTCAAAGACCGTTGTTGGGCAGCCCAAATCAAAGGAAGCCTTTGTTCTTTTGCCTTTCTGGTGAATTGGCAGTTTTACACACCGTCAGATGAAGTTTCATTGAAGGAATCTCTACACTCACCATGGAACCAGGGAGCAATGGTGTCGGAGGTCTTCTCATAGCCTGCTCGCAGAGGTAGCTGCTCCTCTTTAAACCATCGGATGATGTCCTCCTGAGCAGAGCTGGATGCTGTCCTTGTCACTCCTTGATTTCTGTTATTTATAAAACCAGTTTTCAAGTTAGATTTAACTAATTTGAAAGTAATGCCTTCAAAAAATACAT
>NW_011888789.1:16040391-16044989 GCF_000151845.1 Pteropus vampyrus
AAGAGAAAGAAAGGAAGAAAGAGAAAGAAAGGAAGAAAGAAAGAAGATGATTATAGATATTTGAAGATCATCTAATTACATGGGTTGAGCTAATGGGAGGTTGGACCCCTACCCACTGCCATTATATAACTCTTCAAGAGCAGAAAAATAGGAAGGAACATAAATATGTCACTTGTCCTTCCAGTCCTATAGGGCTAATCTTGGGTATGAGCTGCTGCTGTGTTAATACATAGATTTTAATTTATTTTTAGTATAAATTAGAAGCTCCATTAACTTCCAATTAAAATTTGAGGAAATAAGCATTAAAAATGTGAAATACACTCCCAGCACTATTTTCCTAGAAAGCATATACTTGCAAGCACAATAAATCAAATATAATAAAATAAACTTCTTTCCTAAAATTTTCATTATTTGATTTTCTCTTATTTCTCTGTTTGCTAACTTCCCTGACTTTGTTTCTTCTCTCCCATACTTTGAAGAGGTTTAGTTCTGTTAAGTGTCAGAAATATAAAGTTAAAGAAAGAAGAGTATTTCAAGATTGGTTAAAAAAAAAAAAGACATAGTCAGCAGAAGAATATGGAAATCGATTTAGTAGCAGAACTTAAGTTCTGAGATATTAGTCAATTGCCATTACAAAAAGTATCATTTCGATGTGATAAACATATTTACAAGTCCTGCTCAACAGCCCACTAATTTTGAGCAGAATTCAATGTAAAAACAATAACAGTGAGTTTGGATGAGCTACTAGAATGTCCTGTCATGTAAAATAATGTTGTAGCTTTTTATGGTAACATGCTACCACGAATTACATGTGACATATATCAGATGGACTGATATACATGTACATATGCATATATATATATATATACACACACACACACATACATCATATATACATACATACATAGCATTTTGGAGAAAATAGCCTATAATATTTGACTTTCCTGGGGAGATTACATGATAAGTTCTCCTACTAGTTTTCAAATTAGGTTTTTTTTCCTTAGGAAGTCTTTGGAGATCAAGCAAACACTATAAGGACAGCCAGTTTCTGTGTTTCCCTGGGCTGGCTCTTAGCTGACCTTGGTCATCACTGTTTAAAGTGCCAGCCCTAAAATCATCCCATTTGTCTGCCTCACAAGAAGCACTTCATGCAAGTGTCTTAAGATAGAGAAAAATGAACTAACTGAGCACAGCTTGAAACAAGAATTGCCCTTATTAAAGGCCACCTTTACTGTTGCCAGTAACATACACTGTGCTCTAAAAATATTGCAGGTAAGGGCACAAGTCATACTCTCCTGGAAGAGCCTGAAGAACAGGAGTGGGTACACAAGAGCGGGGTCCATGATCAATACACACACACACACACACACACACACACACACACACACACACTCACACACTCACACAGAGGGTCCCTGTGCAAATGCTCACACCTTTGTGGCCTGGTCACAAAACTGCAAGGAGACCCGTTGCCTTTTTTGTTTTGCTGTCCGTAAAAGAAAAAAAATCATTCCCCAAACTGTCACTGTAGAACACGGGCATTTAGCGTTGGTCCCCAAGTCTCAAAATGGAACCTTTCCGCTGAGTAAATAGAAATAATTATAGTAGAGGAAAAAGTCCACCTTCGTTTTCCTCTGAGGTCATAATCTCATTAGGAAAAACACCCTGAAGATAACTACTGACTGCAAGCAAAGGGAAATTTTTGTTTGTTTTTTATTTCCCCATTCTCATAACAGAGAAGCATTTTTAGTTTTTATTTCAGAAGGTAAGGCTTACGACAGTTCTGTTTCATCCAATCAACATTTGATTTCTCCTGGTTATTTTAAATATCACCTTTCCATATATTAGAATATTAAATATCATATATCAATAACCAAGAGGAAAGAATTTTATAATCGGTTAACATAAGGGATAGGGGGGTTTCTGTTGTGATATTATTGTACTTTTCTTCAGGTATTTTCCAAAAATATTATTTTGCCTAAAGCCCCTCCTGCTCCCCCGCCAACCTAGGAGATAAAGGTACCATCAACACCAAATAAAGAGTTCATTCAAAAAAATAAACATTTCCAAATTCTCAACATGTGAGCGTGGCTATGTATCCCCGAGTTGGAATTAGCATCAAACCTTTAATCCTGAGCAATGAAAATGTAGCTCTTTGGACAACGTGAAAGTCAGCAAGCCCTTAGGTTCCTACTTCGATACTCTGTCACTACTAAGAACAACACTGGGAATTGACAGAACCTCAGTTGTGTCCTCTTGTCTCTTCATTGGCTCACCTGCTGCCACCAGGTGGGGGTGAGCGAGTGGCATGGGAAGTTGGCAAACTCAATGCTCATCATCACTAAGTTACTGGGTATATTAATTATAACAACTGTGGATACTTTATAGATAAGAAGGGGGTAAATGCCAGACAGGCTTAGAGGTGAGACCGAATTTAGTTACACAGCCAGTCAAATGGTCCTCCACTTCCTGTAGCCCAACATGTGATTTGTCCTTAGTCAGCTCATTTCAATCCTTATTCTTAAAGCCATCTGCGTGACTTCTTACCTAAGAGGCTTTTGAGGGCATCCTGCTGGGTTTAGGAACATAGGCTTGGGTGGAAGAGGGGGTCTTTTTGGTTTCTGTGGAACACTTGCGGGGCTTTGCGGTCCCTCACCACTCCTTCCTTTCTGGGATAACCTCTTGTAGTCTTCCCGGGCTTGTTTAGCCAAGGAACGTCTCCTCTCATCAGCTGCTTTGGATTTTCGCACTAGAAAAACAAAAGGGTTTGAGAAAGGCCCTCATTAGCCCATAGAGGTGGTCAGAAGAATCCGCACTGCAGCTGGTGAACAGATGCTGTCATCTGACGATAATGATGAATGATCACTATCAAGGCCTATTATTCAGATAGGGCTTGCACATTTACAACTGCCCAGAGTTCAGTGCAGAATTCCTCTTTATATGGGAGTTTGGGGGCTTTCTGTGAGGGAGAGAGGAGGAAGGGGAGGAGGAAGGGACAAGACAGAAACGTAGAATCTTTTGTTTGAGGATTTCTTGTAGTCAGTAAGACTAAGTGATGAGTCACAGCCTGAGTGAGGATTCCACTTGGCAGAGGTGATGTCATATCCTTCACGCATACTCTAGCTTAGGATGTCATGTGCCCTGAATCACTAGCAAAGGTCAAGCTGTCAGGAACTTCTCAGTGGCTCAGGCTGTGCATAGGGTGAACAAGCAGTGAGGCTCACCACTGGTCACACTCAGAGCCCACTATGAGCTGAATCCATTGAAAATTGGCCTGCCAGACCAAGAAGTAAAGTGATTCTTAATACAGACAATCATTGGACATGTTGGTACATATAAAAGTACCCCAAGGCTGCCTTTTAATAGTTCCTTGTAAAATGGAGGGTTAATTGTTTTTATTTTACTTTTGTTTTAACGACACAGCATTAGACTCTAATGCAAGATGTAAGAATAATTTTCATTGAGTGTATATACGCATCCGGCATTGCTCAAATCTTATTACGTTTGACTTCAAAGAGATGACAGAGATGTTCCATTACACTAGGACTCCACTGCAGAGAAGTGACTAGATCTTGCAAATATTTCTGTTTCATAGAACTGTCATTTTAATGGTGCTTATTGTACTGGAACTGAAGATCAATTTAGAATTCTCAGCATCCTGCAAACATTGCTACTCCTCTTCCTCAAGTTGCCTCAAGAGCTAATCTGGCAGTTTAGGCTTCTTTGTTTGAGTCAGATGGAAACCCTAGCGCTACCTCAAACCTGAATTAACTTAGCATCTTCAAACGTGCTCTACTCCACATCAATCTGCACTGGCTTCTTTCGAGGGTTTTATCTCCGGTAGCGCTAACTCAAAAAAGAGTCAGGGTTGGGTCAGAGGCGTGGGAAGGAGGCTAATATATTCAGCCTGTTATTCCTGTGTTCTTCTGATTACAAAGTTAAGATGTGTTCATTACAGAATTTTTAGAAAATTAGAGAATAATAACAAGAATTCAAATAAGTAACTTGAATCTCACCTCTCCAAGAAAACTAATGTTAACATGTTCATTGCCTTCTAGTTCTTTTCCTTCATATACTTAGATATTTAAAAATAGGGATATTTTTCATACTATTTTATGTTTTTACTTCTCCTTGCTAAAAAGGTATAACATCCCAAGGTTAAAAACACTCTTCTGAAACATGTTTTTTTCATAGCTATATACCATTCTATCATATTGATATAACACAATTTTGGTGGTACAAAGATGAATTGAGAATATTTCTGCTATTCAACAAATGGCTCATAAGCCTTTGAGTAATAGTTTAGTGTTAAAATATCTCTCAACGATCACTTTAAGAGCTTTCTAGATTATCATTTCCTTACATGAACCAATTGGCTTTGAAAGGCCTCTGGGTACTTACAAGATGCCTGCCACTCCGAATCTTCTTTCCAGTTCTTATAAATCTGCTTGGTTCTCTCTTCATCTATTTGTTTTATTTCTTCATCTTGTGTTTTCGTTGTGGATTCCTTCTTCTGTTTAAAAAAATAAGAAACAAACACTAGTGAGCGAATCTGGCAGTCTTCTTGGATGAGGAGGGCTCTAGGCACACCTGATTTC
>NW_011888789.1:16045039-16048287 GCF_000151845.1 Pteropus vampyrus
AAAACACTCTTCTGAAACATGTTTTTTTCATAGCTATATACCATTCTATCATATTGATATAACACAATTTTGGTGGTACAAAGATGAATTGAGAATATTTCTGCTATTCAACAAATGGCTCATAAGCCTTTGAGTAATAGTTTAGTGTTAAAATATCTCTCAACGATCACTTTAAGAGCTTTCTAGATTATCATTTCCTTACATGAACCAATTGGCTTTGAAAGGCCTCTGGGTACTTACAAGATGCCTGCCACTCCGAATCTTCTTTCCAGTTCTTATAAATCTGCTTGGTTCTCTCTTCATCTATTTGTTTTATTTCTTCATCTTGTGTTTTCTTTGTGGATTCCTTCTTCTGTTTAAAAAAATAAGAAACAAACACTAGTGAGCGAATCTGGCAGTCTTCTTGGATGAGGAGGGCTCTAGGCACACCTGATTTCCATCTAACTCCCTCTGGCCCCCTGAGGAGGCACTTAGGTGTTGTGGGAAAAGCATGGTGTCAGCCATACCTGAAGCCGGCTCTACCTCTATCTGGTTGTACAACACCACGGCTTGGTACTAAACCCCTCTCAGGCTGGTTCCCCCTACGTAAAATTAGATAATTAAGACTATTTTGTAGAGTTATAATAAGGGTTAAATAACTTTTAATGGTGCCTAGCACAATGTGTAACAGATAGTAAAAATTGAATAAACATGCTTTAAATTGAGTTCTCTGAAGTAAAGTGTAAACACTGTTTCATGACACCAGTGTAAACACTACAGTACCTGACAGGTTCCACAGAATAATGATATGTTTCTAACGCAATCTGAGCTGTACCTCCACATGCTCTCGAACCATGTGTCTGAAAATGTGGTACTTATACATGATTTTAGGTGGCTCAAAAAGGAATTTCTTTTTGTCTTAAAAAAATAAAACAAAAATATTTTTTAAAAGCATCCTCTTTGTGAAGGGAAAATACTTGTTAAAAATGAATTTTCCTTTAAAAAAGAATTCAATGGTTTTTTTTTTTTTGTAGTAAAATAAACACAACATAAAATTTACCGTCATCAATTTTTAACTGTACAGTTCTGTAGCATTAAGAACTAACACATCAAATCACTTAGACTCAAAAAGTACTTTGCTTATTTGAGTACAGCCTTCTGAGTGCTCATAAGACAACTAAAATTGCAACTTGGTGAACTCAATAAAAGCCGTGGTTAGCTAGAAAATGAAACATGCTGAGAGGGTCAGGAAAGACTGACTATGCTTCATTGTCCATCACGAAAATGACAGTTTTGTTTTCTTTCGTGTTTTCCTAGGAAGATAAAGACTTTCTTGCTGTTAAATTGTTTCACTATAATTAGAATATAAACCTTGATGTGAATTTGTCTTTAATCATCATAGGAAGTCATAAATCATAGTTAATGTAGAAGGTGATAATTCATAAACTGTACTTCACTTCAGGTGTACCTAAACTTTTGTGTACTCATTGTTTTCATTTTTTTCTTATACTCTTTTCCTGCCTAGAGCTAAGCACCCTTGGTTTATCAACATTATAAAAACCAAAAAATAGCTTCTGGTATTTGAAATGACTGCTAAAATTTGCCACCCCCTTACCGAAGCTGTCTATAAACCTGAAATACATATAAAGTGCTGCCAGCAATTTCTAAGCGTAAACATAATTTAAAAATCTTAAAAGTGGAGCTTTGTTCATCTTCCACATACATACTTTAAAATGATTTAAACTGATTAGAAAAAATATAGTTATAACATTCAACTATGATATTATGGGTTTTATTGCTTACAAAAAGCAAGAAGTTTACTGAGTCTACCTAAGGAAAACCATTAAGTAAAAAATAATGCAGATGACACTCAAATGTCTGAGAGTGCTATATTTAGTAAACAATATTCCTTGTTGATCTTTACTTTCTCTATGTAAAAAAAACATTTCCTCTTTATAAGTGTTTTGCTATGAGCAGGTCGGCCCAAGATGAGGACTGTGAGGTAGGCATGGGAAAGTCAAAGTGAAGGCTGGGGAATGAAGAGGCAGCAGGGCTGAGGCTGGACACTAGTGCAAATGCCCAGGGGCTGAGGTGTGGAGACAGAGAGGAGCAGTGTGAACTATCACAAGGTTTCCTACAGAAAGCCTTCTCACCTGGCCTGTTGATGGAAATACTTTCCACCTGTGCCTCATTAGACCCTATCCATTGACCCAGAGTAGGAAGACTCTGTTTTATTATCTTAGTTCTACAGAGAAGCTTGGTAAATGATCTGCACATTCGTTCTCTTGAATTCCGATATAACTTCTTAAGTTAGAGAAGGAATGGAACGGCACCTGGCCCTGGGCATTCTCATGAGAGGTAAATACTGTGAAAGTCTGGCTGTCTCACATTCAAAAGTGTGGATCGGAACCACTCGTCTAGTCTACCACCCCACCTTTTGAGAGACAAGAAAGCTTAGGCCCAATCTAAACAGTGATGTGCCTCAGGCCTCAGACCACTTCTCTTTTCCATCTAAATTTACACGCTAGATGATCTCATCTTTCATCACGACTTGAAATAACACCTACGTACCAAATTCCTTATAAGGGTCTACATGATTCTCAGCCCTTATCTGCCCTCTCATTTACTGACCTCTCTGCCATCCCTTGACCATGTAAATTGAGCTCTTGCCTCTGTGCCTTCATACCTGCTGTTCTCTCTCACCAGGAACATACTTTCCCCCCCACCACCCACATAACTCCCTCCCTCATTCCTTCAGGTCTCTACTCCAATATCACCCTCTGAGAGCAGCCTTCTCTGACCACATCTCTAAGAAACCAATTCCCACCCTCCCAGCATTCCTCAGCTCCCTTATCCTAAATTATTTTCTTCCATAGCAATTATGACCACCTGACTTCAAAGAACTGTTTATCATCTACATAAACTAGATTACAAGCTTCCTGAGGGCAGGACTTTTATCTGTTTTGTTCATTGTGTCTCCAATGCCTGTAACAGTGCCTAGCACGTATGAAAAAGACAATACACGTTGGTTGAACAATACACGTTGGTCTTTCTCACCTGTCTTCATTTAAAACAATATAATGTACTCTGAGCAGCGTTACTGAAAATTTCCTTTAGATACTCTATTGCTGCTATTTTAGAAAGAGGTACATATGTACTACATCAGCAGTACACACACCAGGACTACAGATCCAAAACTTTATCACATTTTCTTGAAGTCTCAGACATGCAAGCTATCCCATTCACGCGTGTCTCTACAGAAGAGTCAG
>NW_011888789.1:16048337-16054111 GCF_000151845.1 Pteropus vampyrus
TATAAGTGTTTTGCTATGAGCAGGTCGGTCCAAGATGAGGACTGTGAGGTAGGCATGGGAAAGTCAAAGTGAAGGCTGGGGAATGAAGAGGCAGCAGGGCTGAGGCTGGACACTAGTGCAAATGCCCAGGGGCTGAGGTGTGGAGACAGAGAGGAGCAGTGTGAACTATCACGAGGTTTCCTACAGAAAGCCTTCTCACCTGGCCTGTTGATGGAAATACTTTCCACCTGTGCCTCATTAGACCCTATCCATTGACCCAGAGTAGGAAGACTCTGTTTTATTATCTTAGTTCTACAGAGAAGCTTGGTAAATGATCTGCACATTCGTTCTCTTGAATTCCGATATAACTTCTTAAGTTAGAGAAGGAATGGAACGGCACCTGGCCCTGGGCATTCTCATGAGAGGTAAATACTGTGAAAGTCTGGCTGTCTCACATTCAAAAGTGTGGATCGGAACCACTCGTCTAGTCTACCACCCCACCTTTTGAGAGACAAGAAAGCTTAGGCCCAATCTAAACAGTGATGTGCCTCAGGCCTCAGATCACTTCTCTTTTCCATCTAAATTTACACGCTAGATGATCTCATCTTTCCTCACGACTTGAAATAACACCTACGTACCAAATTCCTTATAAGGGTCTACATGATTCTCAGCCCTTATCTGCCCTCTCATTTACTGACCTCTCTGCCATCCCTTGACCATGTAAATTGAGCTCTTGCCTCTGTGCCTTCATACCTGCTGTTCTCTCTCACCAGGAACATACTTTCCCCCCCGCCACCCACATAACTCCCTCCCTCATTCCTTCAGGTCTCTACTCCAATATCACCCTCTGAGAGCAGCCTTCTCTGACCACATCTCTAAGAAACCAATTCCCACCCTCCCAGCATTCCTCAGCTCCCTTATCCTAAATTATTTTCTTCCATAGCAATTATGACCACCTGACTTCAAAGAACTGTTTATCATCTACATAAACTAGATTACAAGCTTCCTGAGGGCAGGACTTTTATCTGTTTTGTTCATTGTGTCTCCAATGCCTGTAACAGTGCCTAGCACGTATGAAAAAGACAATACACGTTGGTTGAACAATACACGTTGGTCTTTCTCACCTGTCTTCATTTAAAACAATATAATGTACTCTGAGCAGCGTTACTGAAAATTTCCTTTAGATACTCTATTGCTGCTATTTTAGAAAGAGGTACATATGTACTACATCAGCAGTACACACACCAGGACTACAGATCCAAAACTTTATCACATTTTCTTGAAGTCTCAGACATGCAAGCTATCCCATTCACGCGTGTCTCTACAGAAGAGTCAGCGAATTGATCTCACTGTCCACAGGAACACAGGCCTTGGGGCCCGCCTCCACTACGGCCCCCACATGAGGCCTGTGGTCACTCAGAATCTTCTCTTTACAGTCTCGTGTCTGACCCTACTTTTTCAGCTCTCTGCAAGTCCAATCCTACTATGGTTTCCAAGTGTAGCCTATGCCTCATTGATTTTGAGCAATGCATGATGCGATAACAGTCTAGCACGACGAGGGAAGCGGGCTCAGCCTGTACGAGGAATCTCACGTCTGGATGAATGTGAGAGAGATCTGAGTGCCCGAAGGAGCCCTGGCACAGGGGACGTGGAGGACACAAAAGGCTGCTCATCGTAAGGGACAGGCTCACAGAAACAATGAACACGTAAGGGACTTAGTCTGAAATCACTGTTTCTGCCAAGTGTAGTGTTTCATTTATCACTCTCTGAAATCAGTCTTCCCTCAGTATTTGCAGCAGCCCAGGATATTGTCTCTGTTTTAGATCTTCGGTGAGTCTAGCGGACACGTCTTGGCATCTGTTCTTTCCATGATACTCAAGACTTTCAATTTCAGATAAACAGGCAAAGATGAATAGCTATGTTCAAAACCTTTAAAGACAGATTTCACATTCTGCTGCTTAATTTCATTTCTGCATGAGACTAATATACCAATTTGTGAAACATTAGTGGGAATGGCTATGCATTTAGCCCCCTGAAGACAGAATATAAATCTTTTACCTGATGAAATCCATATGCCTTCATACGATTGATAGAATCTGCCAACATTTGTTGAATATTTCTCGAGGAACTGGAGGGTAACTAAAAATTAAATGAAACACATTTTTATACCATTGGAGCTGCACTGCAATTTCAGAAAACAATCTGTTAATTCTTTCCTTGTTTTAACGTTCTCCAGTGCTGTCCTCTCCCTCACAACTGGAACCACTAAAGTTTACCACTAGCACCCAAGTTCCTGAGCCAGTCTTGACTGAGGCAAGCAGAGAGGTGGAGCCTCAGTCTCCCCACTCAGTGGGGCTTAGAAGTGAATTACTGCCCAAGAGCCAGGAGCTGGTGGTTTGCTCATGACAAGTGAGTTTGTCTGTCTTGCTCCCAGTGGGCCCCAGGCCCCTGGGATGACTTCTAGATGTCAGTAGTGCTCCTTAATCTAAATTCTCTCCTTCTCTCAATACCTGCTCTTCCTACCCTCCCCCTCCCTCTCCCTCCCACCCTCCCACCCCCCCCATTTTACATCAGACCAGAGAAGTGCTTAGTCTTTGCTATTTAACTGCATACACCTTGCTCAGCATCCAGAACTGGGGGCATGCCTGGAATACCAGTTTGGTGCCTGGATGCCCTGCCTACTTTCCCTGTCTGATCACATTCCTCCCCTCTCCTTCCCTTGACTCTGTTATCCAGCCCACTGTCCAGGTTTCTGCTATTCTAGATGGATTTCCCAAGAGGCAATTCCTGCCAGTGGGGTTCCCAGATCCACTGCCTGGATTCCCTGGTGTCATTCCTGCCTGCCACATGCAACCCCCTCTGGCATTGTGACTCAGCTGGCATAGCATAGCAGGGGGCTCTTAAAACCAGGTCAGTTACATAGGCCCCCATCACTCTGTCCCTGGCTTTAGTGCAGAGTCTGGGCCAAGTCCCAGGACAGACAGCCACATGCCTTGTATAGCCTGATATAGCCACCCACAACCCACACTGCTGTGACTTTGTGCCTTGTGCCTGCGAACTCATTCCTGAATTCTGGCAGAGATCAGAAATTACCTACAAATTTTCAGCAGAAAGCTGGTATCAAGATTCGGTGTGGAACAAAGAGGGTCATCACTATGCTACGTAACAAACCAGCATGGCCACTTCAATTTTGCCTTTTTCTCAGTAGCCGAATGTGCTGCATTCCCCAGCTGCCCTAGCTGTTAGGCGTGCTCATATGAATACAGTACCTCCAATACGATTCAGGTGATAACAGATACTTGCTACTTCTATCCGGGTCCTTAACATCTCCCTCATGCACACCTCCAGGCCATTTCCCCTTCCTCTGGGCTGGAATCATGACAGCAATCATGCTACTACTAGAGACAGCAGAGCCACAAAAAACCTGAGCCCCTGAATGACTGTGTGGACCTGAGTTGTTCAGAACCAGAACACCCATCTTGGATGTCACAAGGGAGAAGATGAACTTCTATTGTGTTTTAACTATTGCCTTTTGGTCCATTTATTGCAGAAGTTTAATCTATCTTAGCTGATAAAATTGGCCCCGACAATTGCTGGTGGCACACACCAAGCTCTCTGCTGAGATATTTTACTAATCATGCTATTAATGCTAATGCCAACTAATGACTGCTGTGACTAGGCACTGTGTTAGTGACTTAGTATTGTTTTTATTCCTCACAACATCTGATGGATATGCAGCATAATGCCCAACTTTTGAATGAAGAAAGTGAATCTCAGAGGAGCTGTGTAGCTTACTGGAATCACACAGCTGGCTTGTGCCAGAGTTTATGCTCGTCCCACTATGTCAACATTGTAATGATAGGAAAATGAATTGCAGGTCAAATATTTCTTATGCTTATTTTTTGGCAGAGTAATGAGTCCTATAGTTTTCACAATTGCTACTTGCCATATTCTGTCTTATTTTTTCTTGTTTTAATATTATAAAAATATATGTAGCTACTCTGCACCTAAAATAGAACAGTACAGCAACCAGTTCCTCTACTTAGAAACAGGTTAGAACTGTTTCAACAGGTTTCGTGTAAGTCTGTCTGTTCAAAAGCCCAAGATGACTTTGAAAGGATCGGGCTTGCAGTCTCTGAATACATTTCCACCACAAGGCATGTAAGCTTTAAACACAGGCCCACGCTCCCTTTCCTCAACAATATAAGATCTGTAAGGCATCATTTTGCAAAAAAGGACCAGTTTCTTCTACATTGAAAATTAGGAGGCAGGTAACCTCTTCAGCTACGGTAGGTAATGCTCCAACCACGCTAGCTGCACTCCCAGCCTCTCTATTGGTTTCAGAAGGACCCGGACCTGTGCAACTAGCAGAGCTTTGGACCAAGCGTTTGTCAGTAGCACCTCCACCATGCTCAGCCTTCATGCTTTTGAACAAACTGTTAGTTGTTTCCCGAATTAGCATCAGGCTAATAGGCATTTGACGCTGCTCCTCTAACACACATATTCCAAAGTGTTATCTACTTCATCAAGCATTTCCACCCCCATCACTTGCCTATTACTGTCATTTGCATGAGTGTAAACCTTTAAATATATTGCATGAGTTATTCTTAGAATTATTCCTTCAACTGGACTATTCATCTATACATTCATACAACATGTCTTCTCGCCACTTGCTTTTAATATCTTGATTTTTTTATATCATCGTCAGATTCCTTCTCTTACTAGCACTTTCAATATACTCACTGCTTTTGCACCTATCAGATATGATGGGTTATTAATATTCTTAAAATAACTCAATAACTTAAGCACAGACACATGAACCAGACAATGAAAAGGACGTGATGCCAGAGACTAAAGGTCCACAGTGATTGTCAGCACCATCTACTGGTGCCGGTCAGAGGTGACATCGTTTCTTTGAAGTTTTAGGTTTTGTTTTCAGGTACTAAAGCTCAAAGTTGGTTCTTAAGTAGAAGAGTTTTAGCATAAGCAATTGATTAGTTTAACAACCAGCCCAGAGAGCAATACTTCTACATGTTTGAAACATATTGTACACTCTAAAACTACTGACACATACTAGGAATCACATTTATAAAAATACTAATTTTCAAAGTGAACCAAAAATTGCCATTATTCCAAAGCATTAAACTCATATAAAGAACTCGATGTAGACTTATGTAGAGCGTTTCATTCAAGTACACTTACATGTTCCACAAATCCACAAAATACATAGAGTATAATGTAATAGATGAGAATAGTGTGATCCAAAAAAGATTTCCTTTAGTAAAAAAACAGCCAGCTTAGTGCCTCAAAAGTAGTTATTTATGACACAAAAGTAATTATTTATGACACCAATACGAGAAGGAGACAACCCCAACACCATTGTCTCTCTGAGTGCTCCCAGAAAAAGGATAAAGAAGCTTCTTGGCGAGCGTACCATGCTCTCTCTGAAGCGTCCATATGATGCTGTGTTCCAGTGATCTTTAGTTATTCCTATTTGGAACACAAGAAAGGGAAGAAAACTACCCATCTACTTTCATAATTTTTGCTTACAAAGCACTTTCAAGTTCAATACGTCATTTGACCTTCATATCAACCCCATAAGGGTGTCAAAGCAGGTACTGTAATAGGGAAGCGGAGACTGAAACGCATGTCCTCTCCATGTCTATAGCTTGCTTGTTCTGTAGGGTCCCCCAAAGTGAACATATGTCTGCTCTCACGCATGCAAACCACTATAGTCACCTCCCATCTGCTACATTTCAGGGACTTCAGTAGCTGCTGAAACTCTATGAGTAGAG
>NW_011888789.1:16054161-16061917 GCF_000151845.1 Pteropus vampyrus
GTACCATGCTCTCTCTGAAGCGTCCATATGATGCTGTGTTCCAGTGATCTTTAGTTATTCCTATTTGGAACACAAGAAAGGGAAGAAAACTACCCATTTACTTTCATAATTTTTGCTTACAAAGCACTTTCAAGTTCAATACGTCATTTGACCTTCATATCAACCCCATAAGGGTGTCAAAGCAGGTACTGTAATAGGGAAGCGGAGACTGAAACGCATGTCCTCTCCATGTCTATAGCTTGCTTGTTCTGTAGGGTCCCCCAAAGTGAACATATGTCTGCTCTCACGCATGCAAACCACTATAGTCACCTCCCATCTGCTACATTTCAGGGACTTCAGTAGCTGCTGAAACTCTATGAGTAGAGGTAAAGCAATCTTATTTGCTTCAGATTTGTTTCACTTAAAAATAAAAACTGAATAATGCTGTAATGAACAAAGGCATTATTTGTAATAACTAAAAATGTAAACAACCTAAATGTCCTTTGATAGATGATTAGATAAAGATGATGTGGTACATATATACAATGGAATACAAGTCAGCCATAAAAAAGATGAAATATTGCCATCTGTAAGAACATGGATGGCTCTTGAGTATTATGCTAAGTGAAATAAGTCAGAGGGAAAAGGACAAGAACTGTATAATTTTATTCGGATATAAAACAAAGAGCAACAAACAAACAAACAAACAAACAAAACAAACTCATAGATACAGACAACAGAATGGTGGTTACGAGAGGGGAAGGGGTGAAGGGAGAAAGAAGACGGTAGAAGGGATCAAATACATGGTGAGGGAAGGAGACTAATCTTGGGGGTGGTGATCGTACAATAGAGTATACAGATACGGTATTACAAAGTTGTACACCTGAAATTTATGTTATTAACCAATGTTACCCCAATCAATTTAATAAAATTACCACATAATATTTAGGAAAAGCTCCAAAAAATAAAGAGAAAACTTGAAAGTCAATGACACCAGAAGCTAGCGGACTTCCTGCGGACAGCAAGACAGAACATGGTCCTCTCTAATCAGCACAGACTCAGCTAAATCTGGGAGTGGACTCCATCTGCATTGACTGAAGGATAGTGTATATACATATATGTATATGTATGTGTATGTGTATATGTTTTTTCATTACCATTAAATTTAGAAGTATGACAATTCAAATCCATATAAGCAATTGGGTTATCAAAAGGTGTTGCTAGCAACATTGATATTATATGGTTACAAATTATATTTCCCCCAGAGACTATGTGCCATATGAGAATTATTCTAATTACACTTTTAAAACTGGTTTGAAAAAGTTTATTCTAGCTTCTAAGTTAATATTCACTCTGTTTAAGAGTAGGGCTATGCAATCAAACAAATGCCAAGCACCTTTAATTCCAAGAAAACCAGAAAAATTAAAAAAACAGAACAGCTTTAGCACTCAATTTTTATGATGAATATGAAAATGAAGAATTAATAGGCTAAAATCAAGAGTTCAGTTTGGAAAACAAACTACTAGGTTAAGTATTTACTAATCCTGTTCTTTTAAATCTCTTAAAAACATAGTGTTCCTTAATGGACTGATGGTCAGAATACTAACCTCCTGAGGGCAAAGACCATGTCTGCTTAACTCACTGATAGCTGGAGCCTCAGCAAACTTACAGGGACTGGCATTTAGTAAAGCCTCAATAAATATTTGGTGAATGAATGAACACACTATAAATTCATGAAACACTTTCTCTTTCATTAAGAGATATTCTTTAATCTTAATATTAATCGAGATTGACTGAATTCAAATTCTCTGAAAATCAATGGCTTATAACTCACCCATTTTGCTAACCGGGTCACTGGAATACTCGGACCATTTTATTCCCAATCGTTGTAAATAAAAGGGGAATTTCTGAATGATGACTGTAATATTCAGCTTTTGAACATATAGGTATTTAGCTTTTTCTTTATAAAATAATGGGATAGTCAGAATAATGAAACTATGTTTTGATAAAGTTACAGAGAATAATAACGTAGAGAGAGTGGAGGTATTTTCCTAAGGCCAACTAGACTAATAAGATGAAAAACGGGACAATCAATTTTACTGCTGAAAATATAGTACAGAGTCCCTGTGGAATGATTTTACTGAAACATGAATTAGGACAACGGATACCCCAGGGAATCTTTTCCCTGTTTCTCTAATATTGTTTGTAGCAAAATCTATGCACAGAGACTACTGGATAGCCAGACTTAAATGTATACCGGACTCTAAAATGATGCGTAAGTTTATGGCATACCTTTAAATAATATATTGTCGTTAGTGTCTGAGTTTATTTTGAGCCTATTAAAGCATAGAACTGCCATATTGGATAAACATCTTTCATCACACCTTCCCCCTCCAGCCCCTCGAACCTACGTGCAAATAGCAAAACTGGGCAGTAACAGCCTCAGAAAATGCAATAACACAGAACTGGTAAATGGGTTGTTAGGGCAATGCATTTCAGATATGAAAGAGTTACAAAGGCTACTCTTATATTCTTACCAGGGAGATACCTGACATATGATCCATGAAAAAAGAAAAAGAAGACAAACAAGGGAAACAAAGTAATTATTAAATATAATGTATAAGTATGAAGTAATAAAAGAGTGTTAAGAGAATAGACACGGAGTCTTAAAAACATGATTGATTTGGGAAGTCTTGACGCAATGGAAAATAGGAACCTAACTATAAATAATGATAGAAAATAATTTTTACATCATATATAATTCTTTACAAAACAATTTTATGTTTATTTTTTCATTTGATTCTGACATCCAACCCAGTGATATGTAACTATTATAACCTCCATTTTTTAGATAACAAAACTGAGCCCCAGAGAGTTAACTGACTGACTCTAAGTGGTCAACAAGTCCTTGCATTTCCTAACTCAGGATTCCATATTTTTCTTCCCAGCACACGACTTCTAGTAAGTGAATTACTGCAAATATCACTTACAATCATACAAAATAAAGTTGTGTTACCAACTTCATAATGTATGACTCTCAAAGACTAGTATAGTAATGTTTTACTCTTTTATAATTTATTGTATATTAAGCTTTTTATGTAACATACTGTTTTTAAAAACAACTGCTTAAATGGCTTTTTAAGGCCCAGGGTTTTTGAATCTATCTTATATAAAATTTAATTCTACAAACTATCATGAAATTCTATTATAGTCACACAGAACTGCTTGGGTAATTGTGTAACTCTCTGATTATGGCTCTACCCTTGAATTAATAAAATGAGAACAATTAATTCATCTGTTTTTACCTGGTATGCTCTATACTTCACCTCTCACAAAAATGATATTGAAATACTTCCTGCATGTATACTAGAAGGAAATATAAACAAGGGAAACGGTTACTGGTTTGGAATCATCCCTTTTTCCTTCATATCCAATTCAATCCTCCACATTCGAGCTTGCAGTTCAGAGACACGTTTCCTGCCTGTTTACAGTGGGATTCCTTATTATAAGTGTGAACCCGACTCTCTTTCGGAGATTGGCAATATGGCTGTCTTCAGACCAGAGCCAGCCTAACCCAAGATGCTTCTACCAACCAGGCACAGGGCCTCTACTCTGGGGCGGTGTACAGATTTCTCCACCCTGCCTACTCGCCAAGCTTTAGTACTCATTTCTGATTAAATCACCTAAGGAGTTTTGCTCAAAAACTACTTGTCACCCTTTAAAGAAAGCCCACATTAAATCCCAAACTTGGGTTGCTATGCAGGAGCACCTGAAGATGAATTAGGGTCTAAAAAAACAATTCAGCATATTACTTTCTATTCTTTTAAAGAAGTGGTCTGATCTTAATGTCTCCTTTATAAAGGCAAACCACCAAAATCCGGTTTTCGAGAACTGTTGGTTTTTGAGTAGACAGTAAGCTTAACTTTGGTTTGGAGGGGATGCATGGAAGAAGGAAGTCTCTTATTATGTCTGAAAGGCATTTTGCAGGTTGCTCCACTGTTATCTACTACTGGGAACATAATGCTATGAGTTAGAATAACACTTAAAAATAGAACTGAAAACCACCGTGGTTTCAACATCCAGTTTACAACCAAAATGTACATTTTAGTGGTGAGTTTTTGTTAATAGTTGTTATAGTGAAATGACAGATTTATGAGCTAGTGTCAGAGCCCTGTGGCAGTGTGAGAAGTGTATGTGTTGTGTGTGGTGTGTGCGTGTAGGGATGGAGAGGCAAGAGGTCCTGACTCTAACATGAAGAGGAAGAATCTTGCTCAAGGCTTTTTAGTCTCTTAGCTTCAAGGTCTTTTTTTTTTTTTTTGGAATGTTTTGAATCCTAGTTGTTTGTGTTGTAATTTTTTTTAATCTCCTGTTTTGTAGTGTGGTCCACTCTGAAGGCCGTTTCTGTAAAAATAGTGAGTAATTCTCTATGGATAAAATCTAAAAGTGAGCAGATAGTTTTATTCAAGGTCCTCCTTTGGGGCAAGGACAGTGGGTCCGCTGATTAATGAGTTCCCAGCCTACAAATTACTTTTAACAGAGAAACACGAAGGGGTTTATCTTTGAATTAGCATTCTCTGCCATTCTCCCAACCACACAGAACTGTTCTGCTCTCTCAAATTCTCTTACAGGAGAGGGGGAAAGACATTGGCTGCATTCAGAGAACTGTCGACACTGGGGGTCCCTAAGGGTCTCCAATCAGCCAGGAGTACTCCAAGTTCTTACCTCAACTCACCGGGGAGTGGGGTGTGAGTCTGCTCACACAGTGCATCACCTGCCATTTTCTCTGGCTCCTATTAACTTCCTATCGGACTTGTTGCTGCCTGAGAATGGCATCTGCTTCCCAATCTGCATGTCTTAAGAACCTGGCTGAGTGACAGCTAACTCCTGATATATACCATCACCTCCTATTCAGCAGCAGACACCCAGTAACACTGTGTTCGTTGTGATCCACTGAGAACCACAATGCTCTTACTAAATATTAAGCAGAGCATCATTTTTAAATCTCCCAAGTGCTATCACCACTGCCAGAAATAAGGACAGGGCAGGTATTTTGTAGGGAACAATAGCTTTTCAGAATAAAAACCACACATTCAGCTCTAATCTAGGCATTATTTCAGCCTCTTCAGCTTTCACAAACCACCCAGCCTCCCTTTGCTTCCAACTATTCATCCGAAAAATGAGAAGGACCAAGGCTAGGCTCATGATAAGAATAGCATCTTATAAGGGATTCGGGGGACGGGGGCGGGGAATCTTGCTGCATTTATCAGATGATATTGGGCAAGCATCTTCAAATGAGATAATTTATAAATTATCTCAGCTTCTTTTGTAAAGAAACAATATTGCTAATTCAATCCCCATTTTACAGAAGGAATAAATTCCTTCCAGGATATGGCCCCAAGTCACAGAGCTGGCTCTAACAACGGAAATCTCCGTTCCTAGACTAGAGGCCATCTACTGTGTCAGCAGTCTGATTTCAAGGCATCTCATATTTAATCGGGCAGACTTCCTTTTGGCCATCTTTTTGTTAAAATGAAACTAAATAAACAAATATATTCTTTAAAATATTTTGTAAAGATTATCGTGAATGTGTAAAAGAAGCTCTGACACTGGACCCCATGTTTTCTAAACTCTGAAGCAGGGGTCAAACAGCTCTTCTCAAAACCCCCGGTTTTGCTTCTTGTGGCTCTACGAGTGAAGCAGAAATTCTTAACCTTTAGAACTAGGGCAAATCTTTCATTGTTCTAGAAGAGATCTCCTTGGATGAAGCCATCTGCTAATGAAGATATAAAATAAATCATGGTTACACTGGTATAAAATAACCCAGAGCAAACCTGTAGATTGGGCTTTTTAGTGTTCTGCTTCCATGGAGGGAAGGGTACGGCTCTCTAATTTTTAATATGTGAGATTAGCTATGTCCCAGATGGGCCAAGAGATACAGTTTTGAGTCTAGGGTTGGAGTAGGGCTGTGGTGAAAAGCTCGGGATAGGATTGCCAATTGACTGAGAAGACATAATTTGTGCCTTATTTCCAGAAATGAGATTGGGTTAACCTTGGCTCTGTACTACTGGGCTTGGACCTCATACTCTTGTCTAACTCCTGCTTGAATACGAAAAGTCCAGACTTTTTGGTGTGGCTTTTCCATTGAAATTGTATGGAAACTCTCCTTAACAGCTGTAGTGATGTGAGAAAATATTTTACTTCAGGTTATGCAGGCATGGGTGTCGTTTAAGATCACGAATGTTTAGAGCTGGAAGGAAATTTATGAGAATTCACCTCAGCAAACAGATTCTATCTCTACAACTAACCTCTATGACTGAGTATGGCTGCCTGGGGCAGTCTGTGGACAAGTATGTGAGGGCAAGCCCCGCTCAGCAGGGAGAAGTGCTGCAATTGATTAGTGATGTCTGCCCTAGATGTAGATGTGGTAAGTAATTGTACTTATGCTCTGTTTAAAAGTCTCTTGTTTCATAGATAAGGAAAACGAAATCCAACAGAGACAGAGTCAGAACGAAAACCTAATTCTTCTGACTACATTTTACCATACTTGCTCTCATTATATTACCATAGCTCAAAAACCTACTGCAGGTTCACAATCCCTTATTAACAATTCTGAAACCCAAAAAGCTCTGAAAATATATACTTCTATTAAGAGGAAAACTTGATTTGAACTAACATGGGGCTCAGTATTTATAGTAACTGATTACAGTCTACTGCTCCAAACCAGGAGAAGTCCAGTCTTCTCTTATGCTTCAGTAGAAATACAAAGGGTTACTATTAACTAGTAACACTACTTCCTCTAAGTAACTGGCTTCCACACAAGAGCTTCTACAGTGCTGATTAATATTTGGGTTGAATTTAACTGGGGCACATTTTCTGGTCATGATTTATCATGTGGAAATTTATTACAATTATAACAAGACCATTTTTCTTTAGTAAATCTATAGCTGATTTTCCTTGAACACTGTTTACAATTCTGGAAGATTGATTGTTCTTTAGATCCTTCCATGGTTATTCAGATAAGCATCATGGTCACTAACATCAATAAAAACTGCTTGATAATTTTTCTTTTTATGATAAATTTTAGGCCTTGTAGACAATGAAATTTTAAAGAAATGACAATATCCTTCTAGATTTTATAGTTAAAATAGATTATGGCTGAAACATGAAAATCTTTACTGTGCAAACCTGAATTGCATTTTGGAAACGTATATTGGATGACTCCCAAAGCTCTAGCTTTGGTTTCTCACCAGAGTTTTTGTCTAAAGGAGCAAATCTAGGGAAGATGATGAATTCTGATTTAAATATAGCAAGGGTCTGATGAGAGTAGGAATTAAAGTAGATATACAAAAATGAGGGCTTTCTGTGATTTGGGGGCAAATCATTTAATCTATTTGAGCATTAGTTTCTTCATCTGTCCAAAAGAAATAATACTTGCACAGTCTACTTTACAGGAGTATTGTGAAATGAAATGGCTTTATGGGAAAAAGCTTTGTGAACTCTAAGTCAATTTGTAAGTATTTTATTATTACATTTAAAATCAATTTCCATCTAGCACTACCACCTTGAGTGGCACAGGAAATCCTTGATGTCCTAAACTACACTCACCTTCTCCTTTAAAACCAACTCTTCCTCCAGACATTCCTGTTTATGCCGATGATACCCGCATTCACCCAGGCATCCAAGCTTGGAAACTTGGGTTATGCTAAAACCTTGCTCCCAATCTGATCCACAAATGATCAAAGTATAAATTTGATCAAGTCAATTCATTGCTCAAAAA
>NW_011888789.1:16061967-16066578 GCF_000151845.1 Pteropus vampyrus
TGTCCAAAAGAAATAATACTTGCACAGTCTACTTTACAGGAGTATTGTGAAATGAAATGGCTTTATGGGAAAAAGCTTTGTGAACTCTAAGTCAATTTGTAAGTATTTTATTATTACATTTAAAATCAATTTCCATCTAGCACTACCACCTTGAGTGGCACAGGAAATCCTTGATGTCTCTAAACTACACTCACCTTCTCCTTTAAAACCAACTCTTCCTCCAGACATTCCTGTTTATGCCGATGATACCCGCATTCACCCAGGCATCCAAGCTTGGAAACTTGGGTTATGCTAAAACCTTGCTCCCAATCTGATCCACAAATGATCAAAGTATAAATTTGATCAAGTCAATTCATTGCTCAAAAACCAATGACAATTTCTAATTATTCTTGAAAAAAGTGTCAAAACTCAAGTCTTTTCCAAGACCCTGTCCTGTCTGGCCTTGACCACCCCTCACTCAATCATAAGCTCTCCTCCTTCCCTTCTACACTCCAGTCAAATGGGCTTCTTTGATTTCTCCAAAGCCCCTGTTCCCCCCAGCTATATAGACTTTGCCCGCTGTCTGTTTGCTGGAACCTCCAGCCCCAGGTATCCTCTGTTGTCATCTCCATCTCCACGTCCTCTGCAAAGCCATCCTGTACTCCCTGGTATTGCTCAAGTTCTATTGTATTGGGGGTGCATGGAAACAACTCCCTTCCCTCGGAGCACTTACTATCATTTGAAATTACATATTACATGAAGTCTCTCCATGCTTCCTCAACTATAAAGTTCATGAGCAGTGATGCTGTTTTTGCTCCTACATTATAATCACAATGCCTGGCACATGAGTAAATCAATCAATATTGGGATCTTCTCCTCACTGTGTATGTGTGTGTGTGTGTGTGTGTGTGTGGGTGTGTGTGTATACACCCACACACACATATATAGATACTCTGACTCAGGCAAAGCTGAAAAAGCAGGAATAAAAAACTTCCACCTCTTTTTTCCATATTCCTGTACCTACATGTTTCCTTACCCCCTGCCCCAATCTAAGGAATGGAAGAATGTCACTTTCTCTATAACTTTCTGATATAGGAAAAGAATAACCACAATATGTATTTTAATTTCTATTGTAATCTTTCATCTTGTGAAATTTGTTTTCTAGGAAAATATTATAATTCAAACACAAAGATAAGCATGCATACTTGATGCCTTAAAGGAGGTATTTTGTTGTTGCTGTTGTTGTTCTTCACTTTAGGGGTGTTGAAAGGGGGCTAGCTCTTTGGGGAGAGTGTGGTATTAAACATGCTGAGTGCAAAGCAGTTCTGGGAAAGCCTGGTGCTCTACTGCAGGTGTGAGGAAAGTACCCAGGCTGACCCTGGGACGTAAACCAAATTTTAGAATTTTGTACCCCTAAATATTTTGAGCCTCATATTTATAGCCCTTTATAGAGCTTCTTCACATTCCTCATATTAATAAGGCAATCAAGTACAATAGTTAAGGAGTGACCTGAGAAGGATTCCCACAGGTTTGAATCCTGGTTCAGTCTTTTTCTTTTTTTCGTTTAATTCATTTATTTAACTTAGTTTCAAGTATACAGTACATTGGTTAGACATCTATATAGTTCATAAAACGATCTCCCCAATTGCTTACTCCCTCCCTGGCCCTCCATCTAGCCAACATATTAACACTAACTGCCGTGCTCGCCATCCCCATGACCATCTATCAACTACTAATTTGTACTTCTTTAGCCCTTTTATCAACTATAAGACCTTAGGCAGATGGAGTAACCATACCGAGTTTCAGTTTCCTCACCAGTAAAATGGACAAACAATCCCTAGGTCATAAGATTGTTGTGAAGATTAAATGAGACACTCAGCAGTGTGCTTTGCCATGTACTAAGCCCATGAAATAGGTGGAACAGAGAACTGTACTCCCATTTGACAGCCTCAAAGAGGTCAAGAGGACGTGCAACCAGTGTTGGAGAGCTGGGGACCTGACTGGAAGTCAAATAACTGCAAATCTCTTGTTAATCCTCAGTGTAATGAAATTCCTGGCAGAAGAAGGTACTTCATAATATAGTATTATTGTTCTTCCAAACTATAATCCAAGCAGCAATTTACGTTTGAGCTTTTTAAACCACCTGGAACATAAGAGAATTCCTATCAGTTCTGAGTATAAAATCCTGTTGTGTCGAGGAACTAGCTGTCTCCACAATCACAGGCAGAATCTATGAAGCTGAAGAGGCACTGATATTTGTACTCAACAAAAAGGGGAAGACTCAACAGAATACAGTCTAGATCACAAATGGGCCAGAGTTACTGGCCAGGGGTCAGCAAACTACAGCCTGTGGGCTGAATCTGGCTCTCTGCATGTCTTGGTAAATAAATTTTATTAGAACACATCCGTGCCCATTCATTTGTGCATGGTAGTGACAAGAGACCACATGGTCCACAAAGCCTCAAATGTTTACTATCTAGCCCTTCACAGAAAAGTTGGGGACGCCTGTTATAAAAGCCATGTAACAGGGGAAAATGAACTTTGAAAGTATCTTCAAATGCAAAATCTTATTACTTAAGTTCTTTCTTGGCACCTTCGGTCCTATGAAAAAGGATTTTTTAAACGCAACGCCCCCCCCCCCGCTTTTTTTTTTTGTGGAATTTTTTGGCAAATCCCCCTCCAAAAGAAATGAACAGCGGGGCCTTTCATTTGAGAGGAATTTTTCCAGAAAAGCCAGTTTTAAATCCTGATACTCAGTTACATTCACCTCAGTGTCCCTAATATCTTTTATCTCCCCCAGTGATGAAATTCTGCACATTTACAGCTAGGAAAGACTCACTGGAATCTTCTCTTCTGTAAGGAGCGGTGCTGGTCTTGAGCCGGGCCCAGATTCCTCCCCTTCTGCTGCTTTCTTACAGATGTTCTGAGACTCCCAGGCATCTGGTGCTTGCGGATCAAAGTAGTGTGATTTTGTGGCCAGGCTATTGGTGAATTCTTTGGACTGAGTTTTGCTGAAGAGAAATAAATATAGAATTATTAAAAATATTATTCAACATGGACAGCTTTTCCAAAGCAGATGTCTACGTTCAAATTACGTGAAAAACAGTAATAGATACCATTTACTGAGTGCTTATGATATGGTAAGCCCTTTGCTAGGTATTCTAAAGACATTAATATAATACGCATAACAATCCTATAATAAAGACATTATTATCCTTACTTTATTATAAGCTCAAAATAGTTATTAAATATTATATGTAGCTATACATAATATTTAATAATTATTTATTATGTAATAACCATACAATCAAAGGCCACATAGTGCACAGCCAGGATTTTAATCCAGGTCTGCCCAACTCCTGGTTCAGAAGCTAAACTGCTAGAGCATACTGCCTTCCTAGGACCAGCAGCCAATAACGATCACCGAATGCCCATTTATAGTTTTAAAGTTACAGGAGTTGGTGGGGAGCATCACCAGCCTTTGGGAACTGAATTAAGGTCCATGCGTATGTTTCTATTTTACCACCTCAGATAGATAAATCTATACTCCAGGGAGAGCAGGCTTCACAGGGGCCCCCCTGGGGACCCAGCTGAGAGGCTCCATTATCTGCGTCACTGCTACCACCCATCATCTTTCTATATCTTCAATGATCACATCACTTACTTATTCAAAACCTCTTCACTGTCCACAGAATGAGGTCCAAACTCCTAAATCTGGCCTTCAAGGCACTTTAGGGCATGGTCCCCATCTCCCACTACTTCCCTGTGTATACCTCAAATGCTCAGAACTCATCATAACCTGAAGAACCACACAGATTCAAGTCTAGGGGTCTTGATTATGCCCTCTGCCAGCAATCTCCTTCCTGACATTCTGCAGCTGGAAAACTCTCCTTTTCTTTCAAGGTCCAATTCAGATTTTACCTCTTTTGTGCATGAGAATGATAAGCTCCGTTCTCCGTTTACAACTTAATTATAGCACATATCACAACCTGTAATGGCTGCAGGTAGCTGTGTGTCTGCCTGTTTCTACTCCTGGATTGGAAGCTCCTTGTTCATCTTTTAATTCCCAGTGCCTAGCATGGTGGAAGCACCTATAGAGCCTGCTCACTCAGCTGTCCGCATCTAAGCAATCTTCTTTGGAGGCCTGAAGCTCGATAGTCACTGCATTTCTCGCTTATATTTTTGATGCTCAGCTGTGTCAGCCTGCATTGATTGCTCTAGAATGATTCTAGTGAAGCCAGTGATCACTTGGGAAACCACATCCAGATCAAAACGGGAGTGAAAAGTGGGGAAATAAAACAGCTGATTTGAAAGCATTGTGGGGAAAAAAAGAGAATCGCCAAGAGTCTAAAGAAACTTTCTGAAGAAATCTAAGTGACTTTTGAGACTCTAAAATCCCATACTACTCTTCCGCTAGAAACTGTGAGCAAGAGGTATCTTTGCATTGTCTCTCTTTGGTTTGCAGATCTCATACCTGGGCTCTTCTGCTTCCTGCTCTGCTTTTAGCTGGGCTCTCTCAGCGACAATCTCATTGCAGAGCACGTCATAGGGTTTATCGAGATGATGTTCGCCCATCACCCAGACCCAAACTTCTTTATCAGCTCCTAGTTTCCAATGAACAGATTTGCTGTT
>NW_011888789.1:16066628-16073311 GCF_000151845.1 Pteropus vampyrus
GCCTGCTCACTCAGCTGTCCGCATCTAAGCAATCTTCTTTGGAGGCCTGAAGCTCGATAGTCACTGCATTTCTCGCTTATATTTTTGATGCTCAGCTGTGTCAGCCTGCATTGATTGCTCTAGAATGATTCTAGTGAAGCCAGTGATCACTTGGGAAACCACATCCAGATCAAAACGGGAGTGAAAAGTGGGGAAATAAAACAGCTGATTTGAAAGCATTGTGGGGAAAAAAAGAGAATCGCCAAGAGTCTAAAGAAACTTTCTGAAGAAATCTAAGTGACTTTTGAGACTCTAAAATCCCATACTACTCTTCCGCTAGAAACTGTGAGCAAGAGGTATCTTTGCATTGTCTCTCTTTGGTTTGCAGATCTCATACCTGGGCTCTTCTGCTTCCTGCTCTGCTTTTAGCTGGGCTCTCTCAGCGACAATCTCATTGCAGAGCACGTCATAGGGTTTATCGAGATGATGTTCGCCCATCACCCAGACCCAAACTTCTTTATCAGCTCCTAGTTTCCAATGAACAGATTTGCTGTTATCTGCAAGCAAAACGAAATTTGGATTGAACAAATATCTTTAGTCAGGGGTTATTATCTTTCCCATCATTAAAGTATTTAGATACTTTAGGGGGAAAAAAATTAGATGAGGCAAAGCATTTCCAACCTGCTCAGGAACAAGCAGCCTTCCCAGGGAGCGATGGAAGTGGTGGCGGTGGGCGGCGGCTGCAGTAAGTTTGTTTTAAAATATGATGAATATCTTTTTTGAATGTGCCCATTTTAGAAATGAAGAAGGCAAGATGGGGAGGAAGCATGCATTGTTTGCACCAATTTCTAAGGTAACAGAGCTAACATCAGATACCAGGGCCTCTAAAGTCTAAGCATCTCTTCATACGCCAGAATTACACAGCACTCCAGGGTTTGGTGTTTCCACTCTCTCTATAGGCTTTATTGCTGGCTAAAAAGAATGCATTTTTGAGTTGTTAGATTGGCTTTAGTTTAAATCCTAGCCCTATCACTTACTAGCTGTGTGACTTGGACAAATTATTAAATCTCTCTGAGCCTCTATTTCCTCCTCTGCAAAATAGGAATAGTGGGGAGGAGGCACCTAGATATGCCAGGTACTTAACCTAGTGCCTGCCACATACCAGGAGTTCAAGAGAGGTTAACTGCTATCATCACTCTCCTATTGTTTATTTATACGGCTGCTCAGAGATTCACACCAGCTTGGGAGAAGATAATACCACTGGTAGTGTGATACTTGGTGAAACTACTTAAATAACCCTTGTTTACAACTGGTCAGCATGGGTTGTATTACATTCTAGTTCCCTTACAGCCACACAGGTCATGCTCCTCAAAATTTGGTGAAGGTGGAACATACCTGGGGGAGGCCAAGAGGTGCAGTCCCTAAATCTTAGTGCCATTATGGTCCACAGTTGGTTCTGGTCAAGATCCCTGGACCCTGAGGACCCTGTAGCAGCCAGTGGTGTTGAGCATGGGGAAAGGGTACCTGACTGGGACACAGGCTAGGTCATGCTTATAGGTTAGAAATCCACACAGGGATTGTGTCTTGTCTTCTTATATTAAGCAAAAGAAGGTTTTCAATTAAAGTGTCTTCTGTCCCATGTATTTTTGACCTACATCCTACTGCCTGAGGGTATGTTAAAAAAGCAGGCTGCTCAAAGTCAGATTTGTTCTTTATTTTGGCACTTTCCACTCTTAGTGCAGTGGATACTTTCTGCAGGATAATAAAGTTCTAATAAAATACAGGTTGGGCTGGGAGGGTTATAATCACAGTCTTCACTAACAAAGGAGTCAAGTATCATTCAGAAGGAAGCTGACTTCATGCTGCTTCACAAGAGGAGAGACAGGGGAAGTGGCACCTAGGGAGGGAGGGGAGATCCATCCTGAGTGTGTGCCTTCCTGGGGATGGGCCCTGGCCAGCTCTGGCTCAGTGTGAGGGAACACCAAATGGCTCATTAACTTTAGAAAGCTATCATACCTCATAAAACTCCCTTTATTACTCTCTCTCAGGGCAACTAATAATGTTTTTTTTTTTTATTATGCTCCTCTCTAAACCTTCACCTAAGTAACTCTGTACCAATATTTTGGATAACAGGAGGAAGATGCCCAGAGAGGAGACTGACAGAGTGCCAGGGGAGGCAGCTGGGGGAACCCATGGATTCCAGCAGCTCTGCTCAGTACAGAGCAGCACGGGATCCCTCAAACAACTGTCTCTGGAGAGCCCTCAGGCTGCAGGCAGCAGCAGCAGGCAGAAGAGGGTGGAGGAGAGAAATCCAGAGCTGCCTCTGAACAGAGGAGGGTGCTTAGAAACTAAGTGTAGAGAAGAGAGCCAAAGGAGAGGACCAGAGTCTTGATGTTTTAAAAGGAGGTGGGTGGGGAGAGTACGATGAAGATAAATTGTGGTTTGGGGGCAAGAAGAAAGGGAATTAGACACAAGAAGCCAGATTTAGTAGATGCCAAAAAAGGGGCTCTTGACAGAGTGGCACTGACCACAGTTTCCGTTCTGAGTACTTCGCACCTTCAGGAGATCTTAATTGAAGCCTGAAAGCAGGCTTCCAGTGGAACACAATGCCCTAAAACCTTAGGGGAGGGAGGGGAAGTCATTGTGGTAAAATTGTAGTAAAATGAAGGTTAGCTCTGATACCCTCAGCTTTGTACCAATGAAGGAAAACTATTAAGGCTTCTGTTTGGTTCATTCCATAAAAACTTACTGAGTTTATAACTCTAAGAGCTAGATACTGCAAGGGATACAGAGATAAAACACATGTGGCTATTCTCCTATAAGTCACCTACAGTCTGTGGGAGAAAGAGTGAGGCATCGAATTACTTGTTTAATTAATTTTATTGGGTATCTCTTACGTGCCAGGCACTGAGGTAGGTGCAAGTAAACACCTATGAATAGGACAGACCAGCCCCTGCCTTCAGGGAACTTACCTTCTAGCTGGAGGAGGCAGACATTGAACAATGAATTGATTATAAAAGTAACACACTTGAAAAGGAGGGTGTTAAAGGGTGCTGCGGGAATGCTTAAGAAGGAGAACTAACCAGTGTGGAGGGCCAGAGGGACATACTTTATAGCCACCTTAGATTTTAAGTCTAGTGAAGATTCAGAGGATGGAGAAATTGCTTTGGAAGGACAGAGAAGAAATAAGAAGACAAGTGCTTTGTGTTGAGTTTTGGAGGATGGATATGGGATTTAGACAGACAGAGAACAGAAGTGGGTTTGATGCCTGACACAAAGAACAGCACAATCAGAGATCAGAGAAGAGAATTAATGAGGGGTATAGAGAAGCAGGGTCTCAACCAGAGCTGAAAAGGGTTTTAAAAGTCACCTGGCCATGGGCTGAGGATCATGCAGGGGAGCAGAGGGCCACATGGCACAGACACCTGGCTAAAGGGTTTAAACTTCGGCCCTATACTGCATAAAGCCAAGAGTGGTATTAAAATTCCAGCATTTCCACTGACTCTTTATGTGACCATGTATATGTCACTTTACCTCTCTGACCTTGAGTTCCCTCTTTGTTAAAACACAGGTAATAAGTCCGACCTCATAGGCCTGTCACATGATAAATGCTCAAAAAGTATTAGTTCCATGTTCTTGATCAAGTGACCAATGAAGAGTCCATGATTGTCTGTTTTCAGTGCCAGCATTGGAGAAGTGATTTAGGAAGCACTAGGGCATGTCAGCATGTAGGGTGAATCAGGGTAGTATGAGGTGGGTGGTCAGTGAGTGAGTAGTGGAAGGAATGGGGAAAAGACCAGGAGGGAGGTGACCGAGGCCTGAATGAGGGGAAGGACAGTAAGGACTAGGCGGCTGAATCAGTGAAGGACTCAAAGATGATGCCAATACTTTGAGACTTACTAACTGGGCGGACAGTGGGGGGATAGCAGAAACAGTGACATCAAAAAATACTTTTGTTTGAGAAATAATATAATGAGCTATTTTGGAAATGTAGAATTAATTATGTTGAATTTTATTAGAAATCTACATTAACAGTTTCAGTAGATATCTGAAATATGGAACCTGCGTTTTGAAGTGAGGTCAACATTGACCATGTGAATTTGGGAATTACTTTATGGATGTTGTTGTCGGAGCCATTGGCATAGATGAATTCACAGAGAACAAAGCCTTGTAGAGAACCTTGGAAAAGCATTTGCTCCATTCAGGAGGCAGATGAAAAGGAAGGAAAAAAGAGAGTCTTGATTCAAAAGGAAAAAAAAAAAAAGAAGATTCTGATTTCTAAATAACTGACGTAGAAGGAGATGGGGAGGACGCACTGCCATGCAGCCACAAGAGAAGGGAGAGAACAAAGCTACACACCGCTGAGATGAGGAAGATCTTCTGCAGTCTCCGACCTCGGAGAGAGTAAGTCTGGGGGAGACAGGTGGGGGAAGGCTACAGAATCGGGACAGAAAGGATAGTAAGAGGTAGAGGCGGTAAGTATGTGCTCTGGAGAAGTTTAGTATGAGGAAGAAAAGGAGAATTCTGTCATTTGTTCAATGTTTACTGAGCATCTGTTCTGCTCCAGGTACTGCGCCCAGGCCTATGGGAGACAGAGCAGCTCAGGAGCACAGAAGGTTGAAAGATTTCTTTAAATGAGGGAAACATAGACAGGTTTCACACCTGGGCTGTTGGAAGGGGACAGAGAAAAGGCTCCAGGGACCAGGCCAGGGGAATGACGGATGGAAGGATGCGCAGAGAGTATGTAAGGAAAGTGTTGACAAGGAGAGGAGAAACGCTCCAGTCTGGTAAGAGCCGAAAACTGATATGCATAGAAACACATTTCTGTCCCCAAAGTCCTTCCTTAAAGTAAAGGTATAAACTTAAGGGGTTCTAATGGGGCAGGTACCGCTTATCAATATCTACTGCTATCCAGCAATCTGGATTTTCTGTCTACTTCACCTCGAAATTACATACACTCTTTAGTCAGAGGACACTGAGAAAAGGGTCTTTTTATAACACTTCCATTTAATTATAAGTTTTTCTTCCAGTCCTTGAATCATGTTTGGATACTGCAGTTCTCTTCATGTTTGCTTTCTCAAGGATTCTTGAGAATTTCATCTAAAACCAACTTTTCTAGAATAGTAGTAGGTTGATCCTGCTCGGCACCACAGCACAAAGAATCACTGCACAGAGATTCACATCTACACCTCATTCCCCACGTAAAGCCTCTAACAAGACAGTGTTGTAAATTATCCCATAAAGTGGGGTGACACGCGGCCTTGACAGGGAAATGGCCAGGCTTATCCCAGTCTTATATCACAGCGTAACATTGCTCATGTTTCTATGTCTGATTTCATAGTCTAGAGCACAGCTGTCCAAATGTGAGTTACAGCTGTAATTATACACTTTCTAGTAGCCCCACTACAAAATAAAAGAAAAAAAAAAAGATAAAATTAATTTCGATACATTTTATTTTACCCAAGATATCCAAAATGTTATCATGTCAATATATAATGAATATAAAATTATTAATGTGGTATTTTACACTACTTTCTTCCTACCAGGTCTTTGAAATTTGGTAATTTACACTTCCAGCACACCTCAATCCAGACTAGCCTCATTTCACAGGTTCAACAGCCACATGTGGCCAGTGGTAACAGTGGACAACCCAGGTCTAGATCCCTAGTTACACCGCAGCAGGCAGAGAAGGGCCATAATTCTCCCCATCTCAAAGAATCGCATTTCCCCACCAGATTCTGAAATGATTTTCTGATCTATTACTGAATTAAATCCATACTTCCGATTGTTTTTCAGCTCCTCCTATTTTTGCTTTAAGATTACTAAAAGGTGGGCAAGTACCTGGGATGCAAGATATCAAACATTTTAGTGATGCTCTTTGAAAACTCACCACAGCGGACAGTATAGAGATAAAAATGACCGGATGACAATGAAAGCACTGTTCAGTGGTGAGCTAGAATGATGTAAAGGAATGGGAGGTGGGCATAAAATATATTTATTTAAATTTTTAAAGTTAAATTTATTAGGGTAGTAAATGAATTAACAAAACAAAACAAACCAAACAAACTCAAAGATATATTTAAAGAGCCAAGAAAAGGACAATCTCCAAAGCTGCAGCCTGGCTAAGAACTTTTAAAAAGCAGCATATAAGTCAGCCCAGTACAAACTGAGCAGGGGCCAGGGCAAGGGAGGCAGGGGGCACAGGCAGGAAAGGAGCAGAGCACACAAGGAGGTGTCTCAACGACAATGGCCAAGGGCTAGGTTTGCAGCCCAAACACACCTCTGGGGAGCACCTGCCATGATAACATTGCCTATACCATCTGTGGCTTTGTCTTCAGAGACAGAACAAGATGAATTATAGAGAAGTGTCTTTTTAACAGAAGCAGGGAAAGAACTTCAAAAATCTTCCTTTTCTGTAGAGGGAAGAAGAACTAGCTTAGTGCAAAATGTTTTTCTAAGTGTTAAATTTAAGGGAGTAATAAACTTTTCCCGTGAAATACAGATAGAACTTTCATTGTGTATATTAATATATTTTTTTCATGATCATTTAACTAATAAAGTAATATGGGTTTTCTGAGAGGTAGATTCAAAACTCTGCAAAGGAAGAACTTAAGCAAAGAAACTGAAATTGTCTTAAGTCACCATAAGGAGATCAATTCAGCAAACATAAGAAGCCTAAAGTCTAAAGTCTTATAAAGTGTCTG
>NW_011888789.1:16073361-16083490 GCF_000151845.1 Pteropus vampyrus
GGGCTAGGTTTGCAGCCCAAACACACCTCTGGGGAGCACCTGCCATGATAACATTGCCTATACCATCTGTGGCTTTGTCTTCAGAGACAGAACAAGATGAATTATAGAGAAGTGTCTTTTTAACAGAAGCAGGGAAAGAACTTCAAAAATCTTCCTTTTCTGTAGAGAGAAGAAGAACTAGCTTAGTGCAAAATGTTTTTCTAAGTGTTAAATTTAAGGGAGTAATAAACTTTTCCCGTGAAATACAGATAGAATTTTCATTGTGTATATTAATATATTTTTTTCATGATCATTTAACTAATAAAGTAATATGGGTTTTCTGAGAGGTAGATTCAAAACTCTGCAAAGGAAGAACTTAAGCAAAGAAACTGAAATTGTCTTAATTCACCATAAGGAGATCAATTCAGCAAACATAAGAAGCCTAAAGTCTAAAGTCTTATAAAGTGTCTGGGCCATTAACTCAAAGGGCAAGAACCCTTCAGCTCTCACCCATCCCTAAAGTCATCCATCACATCAATACGTCCTGTCCACAATGAACATGATGCCCGAAGAGGCCAGTTAAAGCTAAAAAGCTCTGATTAAATAATGCAAGGAGAGGAATAAACTAGTTCAGAAAATTCCGTGTGGACATGTTACTTTTTGAAGAAAAAAATTCTATTTTGGATAGTGTCCAGTACTATGAAATCCAACGGATCTGGGTACCTATTGGAGATGTGATCTTGTATATATTAGTTCTCTGATTCTAGTTTCTTCATCTATAAAACGGGACAGTTAATACCGACTTTGTAGAAGTTTTGTGAAGATGAGACATAATGTGTGTAAAAGTGCTTTGCATAGTATCTGACAAAACAGGTATTTAACAAATAGCTGCTATTGATAATAATAATAAATGAGCTACTCATATTTATATCCATATTATTATTAAGCCTTAATTGGAAAAAACTTTTAATAAAAAAACAGTATAAGATAAAGGTCACTAAACTGACTTCCTTTTTGAGTCTGTGTATATATCAGCATGCGAATGAGATTCATTTTCTCAATCTTTGAAACTCCAAATAGTTTTATTAATTTTATTTTCCCTAGCTTAATTTAAAAAACGAGGTGAAATTGGTCTTGAATGCCTGTGTAAGTGACCTTGATTTGTTTGTGAGTTTTTTTTAACAACTTAAGTATTCATCCATGACCAAATTTGACGGTGGGGGGTGGGAGGGGTTGGAGAAAGGGCAGGAGTGGTTAATGTGTACTTTTCTGTGACTATGTTACTGTGTACATATACTTCAAGTCTTGATGTACAAAGAATTCTTCCCCCATGGTCTCAAGCAACTAAGGGACTCCTTGGGTCAAGAAGAAATACATCTGAAAAATTAACTCACACTAAAAACTGAGTATTATGACTTTTTGGCTTACAGCATATTTGTATTTTAAGAGGGAACTTCCCTAAAAATGATAACTCAAAGAAAAATCTCTTAAAGTCTAAGAAATACAAACACAATTGCTATAAAGATACTGATACAAGGACTTTGTATATTGGTAAGTAGAACCGACCAGCTATTTAACAAATATCTGCTATTGATAATAATAATAAATGAGCTACTCATATTTATATCCATATTATTATTAAGACTTAATTGGAAAAAGATTTTAACAAAAAACAGTAAAAGGTAAAGGTCACTAAACTAGGCATCTGTGACAATAAGGAGGATAGACACCTTCCTTAATACTCCTCACATCAAACTCCACAGGTGACTTGTTACTTCAGCTCAAAGTCAGTCAAATTTCAAGTAAGAGATCTGCTTACACAACTCCAGGGTAACTGTTCTGCACATGTGCGTGTATGTGCACGCGCGCCTCAGTGAAGACTTCAAGTTGAAAAACTGCACTATTGGAATTTCAATAACATTTAGGGTCCATCTACCAAACTGGAACTTGCACCCGGCTTGGCTTGCTTCTGACTAGTGTGAAATGTTAAAACAAGCCGAGGACCATTCTCCTAACACATTCACAGAGGAGATATAGCTAAGTTTACCTTTCTTTGGCCTGGATTTCACTGGCAAGGACTCCTTTTTTTCCATTGCTGCTTCTCTTTCTTTCCATCGCCGGATCTGTTCCTCCCTCATCTTGAAGAACAGGATCTGTTTCTGTTCTTCGCTGAGCTCTGCCAGCAGCTCAGGATCTATGTACATCTCTGATAGTATCTGTTTCAGCATCTTTGCAGGTCTGGAGTCTTTTACACCTGTGACAAAAGTTCTTGAAATTGGCTTCCAAGTGTGCCTCCACCTGGGCTGGCACTTGGATGGACCTTCCTGGAGACTCAGAACAATCCTGAATGACTGGGATAATAATTCAGCTAACTAGTTCTTGGTCTTCAGCACCAAACATCCTGTTCGAAATGCCGTTCACGAACCTGCAAAAGGCAACAGCCAAAAATCAGGCAGTATTAAAATGTGTAGACACTGGGCAAGGACAGGCTTAGGAATAAAGCGTGGAAGAAAGGCAGTATCGCTTTTCATTTCAAGGAATAGAGAAGAAAAGGTGAGGCATGCTTTGTTAAGAGTTTGTGTAACCGCTATCCCGTAATTTCCAAAGATACTTTATCAAAAACACAAAAGAAACCCTAACATTTTACAGGTCATTCTCAGGGAAACAAAAAAATTAAAGGAGGTTTGGCCTTCTCCCAACCAAGCAAACATATTATTACCTCAGAGCCTAACAAACCACCAACTGTACGGCTGAGAAAAGAATTTTTTTAAAAAAGGCCCAGGAATAAATTAAAAGACTTTTTCCAAACAACTTATTTCAAAACAACATACTGTTTTTTTGAGATTTCACAGAATTACCCACCTCAAACCAAATCAAAACAGAATCATGCTCAAAGAAGAAAAAAGAAGAAATAAAAATTAGACCACAATGCAATTTTCCCATTTCCTCTTAATAGCAGCACTGAATAAACACAATTATGTACTTTCATCTTCACAGAAGGACAATGGTATTTCCAGACCTACAAGAATCATGAAAACAGTGCAGGTGCAGAAGAGAACATTTACATACATTCTGGAAGGTCACCAGGTTTTAGGTGTACCTCCTCCAGATAATTGAATTTAATAAAATCTAAATTTACAGACCAGATAAACTGGGGGAATGAAGAGGTGATTAGGTTCATTAGAAAAGATCCTTGTTTTATAAAGAATTTACCAGAGGCTCCTTTAAAAAGGAGCCATGGACTGGTACATGCACCAATGGTTTTACAGTGATTCTATTGGAAGGGGGGGTAACAATTCCACTGAGGTTTCATTCTACTTTACACATTTCTATTTGGCTGATTTAAAAAAAAAAAAGCAAATCTTCATACTTTCATAATCGGAATGAAATTATGTTTACTTTTCCATTCTAGAATAAAAGGCTTTTAATTTAAATATGATACACAAAAAAGCTTTCTTACTGTGACTTTTCAGGATTACCCAAACTCTAAGAAATTGACCAGTAATTTGGTGTTTATAACGCCTCAGTAATCTCACCATCTAGCCATGTCCTCTCAAATCTCATTTCTCCAAACTAAGTTCAGATGCTCTGAAACTTCACACCAGTCACTCAGCCTCCGAGTTCCTTTACCTAGTCATCCACACAGCTGGGCTGTGAGCTCCTCTCACCTCCTGGCAGTGTCCTTGAGCTCCCCTTTCTTCCTCTTCTTCCTTGCAAATATTCTCCATTTACATCAGTTTTTTGAGGCAAACACTCTCAACAGCTCCACCCCAAAGTGGTTTGCATACACAGCACATAGCTAGATTCACTAACTATTCATTGTGTACATGGACTTTTACTGAGGCTACAATTATTCTTGCTAACTGCATCCTATAATCTCCTGCAGCATTCAACTACCGGAACTCAAGTGAAACACAATATTAAGAGAAAATTGAAAAAGGATTAAAAGCAATGCAATTGCAATGCAGTCTGGCATGCCTATCCCAGGCGCCCTTCCTACCTTTTTATTTTGCTTTGAGGTGACCCTCTAAGGCTGTAACAGCTACAGAATCGACATCCTGTAATGCTTTCTTGACTTTTGGGTTCTAACAGCTTCTTAAGGGGTGGGCCCACTAAATTCACACCAAAAGAGAGGTTTCCAGAAACTGTGCTTTTATCTGTAGATGATGGGAACCAGAAGAAGAATCTGGGTCCTTGGCACACTCAACTCCAGTGCTGAGATGAAGTGGTAAGAAACCAAAGTGAATGACTCCTTGACATTCCAGTAAATGTCCTTCTGTTGGCCCATTCCATGACTCCAATGGTTGACATTCATAAAAACAAAACACAGTAGAAAATGAATTCATGGAAGCCTGAGGCTTCTGCTCTGTTCTCCATTTCGAATGAGGTAAATCCTAGCAACAGTGATGGCATGAGTAGAGCCTGAAAGTGCCAAATTCACATTTTCCCCCTCCCCGACCCAGAGCACTCCCGGTAATGACAGCTGACACTTACTGTGTCAGCCACTACCTTCAGCACTTTACCTGTATTAACTCATTTAATCTTCACAGTAGCTCTTGGAGTTGAATCCCTCACTAGCCCCATTTCACAGATGGAGAAGATGGAAAGTGGCGGAGCTGGGCAGCCGGGCTCTAAGCCGGCTCTACTGTACAGTGGAGTTTCTTTGTGAGCCCAGAATCAGAATGTCATCAAGATGTGGTACCACATGTGAAATCTCAGAAAGAAGACTAGCGAATTCTTGAAGCAATGGAAATGTTGACCTGAAAGTGCCTGACACAGAGTGCCTCTCGGGCAGAAGCCTCATCCTGGTAATTGAGGTTAAGCTTAAGGGAGGCCAGGTATTGAAAAGACCCCACCCTGGGAAGGACAGCAAGGAACTGACTATAGTGCTGGACCAGGTGTGAATGTTGTTTGTTCACTTTTTTCTCCCAGTTTCCCTGTTCACACAACCACTATGAGTAGCAAAAATGGCACAGCCTCTCACAAGTGTGATGAGATGCTCAGCCTTTCACAATTTAAATTTTTCGTTTGCTTTTTGTAGCAAACATAGATTTTTAGCAGTAAACTAGTAGATCTTGAAGGAAAGACACTGGCTTCCCTGTGTCCTCAGAGAATACTTGGGGACTGGCTGACTACTGTCTTATAGTAAAGCTGCTGAATAATATGTACGCCATTCAAAGGATGTTGATTCCTACTGGTGTGAATGAACTCTTTCCTCCCCTATGCTATCAGATGGACAACTCAAACACAGCACTGGGTGCTCACAGGACAATCAGCAAGGGACCCTAACCTGGACTCCCAGCTCTCCCTCTCATGAGCTGTGTGACTTTGGGCTGTTACTTCACTTCTCCAGACTCAGTTTTCTCATCTTTGAAATGAGGGTCTGCACTGTGAATCTTTGTAATTTGAGGACTATGCCGGATAATCTCTGTGAAGTTACAGAGACAAGTGGAGCCAGAGTAAAGGAAATAGCAATGAGGAAGTTAACCAGGGATTTTCCCACTTTCACTCCCTGACAGGACAACCATTCCTGATACTAATTCAAACTCAAATGACTTTCCCCTAAAGTTCAGTGTTACAAAATTCCACTTATTCAAGAGCCAATAAAAAGAAAAAGCTCAGCCAACTTGGGTTTCTTCTTCCACAGCACTTTTCTTAAGAGAGAAATGACAAGCCACAAGCCCACATCTGCTATTTATTCCAAAAATAAATTTCTAAAGGGTCATAGGACCAGTTGTTTCCCAAGATACCCACAGATTTGGCCTGATTGTCACACCTTCCACAGCCCTGTCCTACAAAATAAAAATCGTGTTTTTAATGACTCTGAGACAAAAATAAATAAAAATAAACCACCCCAAAAGACTCAGCCTGAGATACAGCCTAAATCATAAAAATATTGTAATACCAACAGTATAACTTTAATGCTAAGAATATAGTTTGCATTTTGTTTTAAAATAGCTGTTTTCTGATTTTCAGTTATCTTATTCAACTTTATTAATCTATCTGCAAAAGGGCCATTTTTGAGGACAAAATAAATTACCAGAGGTGACAGCAATTTGGTAAGTTTCGTAAATACATACCATTCTTCAGAAATTTGAAATTACTATACACACAGATTTCTCTGGAAAATTCCACCCACACGCCAAATCATTGCCTTCGACTTATTTATTCACTTAAAAAATACTATATCTAAGAGGTTTCTATTAAACAGGCATTCAAATAAAATCCTCTTAGGAGGTGAAGAGACTAAGTTTAGAAAAAGAGAGGTGCCACACTTGCTTCTTCTTATGATCCTTGGGGAGGGAAAAACAACTCTGAGAAAACCACCAAATTGTCACTTCGCATCGCTTCTCCACGCGCGCCCCCTTTGGAGGCCCACAAAAACCTCAGGAGCAGGAGCGGGCAAGGGTGCCCACCTGGTGGAGGTAGGTCATCGCCACCAAGCTGACTGGGGGCCACGGTCTGGGTCTGAAGCAGGCCCCGGCCCTCCGCGCCCCAAACCCACCGGGCACCGCGGGTGCCGTCGCGCTGAAACCGTTTCCCCGGACGGTCCTGATAGGTCTGGGACGAAGGAAGTCCACACCGCTCTACCCACGTGTGTGCCTGTGCTCGTCCGCGGTGCAGTCGCTCCCGCACAGCGGCGTGGGGTGCCCGTCGCGGGGCAGTGGGAGCCCGGGGCAGCCGGGGGAGACGCGCGGCGCCGGAGCTGTTCTAAAGGAATCCAGTAACTGTAGACCAGCCCAGACCCACCCACGCCGCCACCACCCGGCCGCCCCAGCTCCCTCCCCGGCGGAACCCCGCCTGACGTGCGTGCACACGCCCCTGGGTGACACGGAGCCCCGCCCGCAGCCCCAGAACTGCCCCTACGCCTCCCACGTGCCCTGCGACTGTCCTCTCAGGGATCCCCTTTACCGCGACCACGAGCCCCGACCCCTGGAGCACCGCCGCTCACCTGCCGGCGGGTCCAGACACCAGACACCGGACACCGGACACCCGCCCGCCTCGGCCGTGCTCGCTGCCCAGCGCCGCACCTGCGCCCAACCTAGGAGCGGCCAAGGGGCCGTGGGAGGGGCGCGGGCCGTGGGGACCCAGGCCTCACCGCCCGCCTCCCCCAGCCCCTGCCCTCTACGCTCCCCCTCAGGGACGCCCCCCAAACTCTTCCCGGCCTCCCTCCCCATCCCGGCACCCACCTGTGCAGGGTCTGGGGCTCGCCTGGCAGGGCGACCTCCTCACCCGCCACGTCCTGCTGGGCCGCTCGAAGCTCCGGGAAGGGAGGAAGGGACAGTGAGAGGCGCCCGCGAGCGGCACAGGCTGGCTGGACAAACACTCCGGTGAAATGTTGGCAAACAGTGTCCCTCAGCCCCGGCCCGCCCGTGCCGCCCCACCCGCGGCCCACATGCCGGGGTGACTGACTGGGCGCTCGCGGCTCCACCCAGGTGCTTGGACACGCTCCAGGGCCGGGCGGCGGCGGGGCCGAGCAGCCTGCTGCATCGCAGGCCCTCTGGCCTGGACGCGCCCTGTCCGGATTGGCGGTGGTCTGGGACCAGGCCTCCCCCTCCACCTGCAGTCTTCGAGGGCACGTCCTGACATCTCGGGTCCTGCGGAACTTATTAATATCAGCGGCCTGGCCCCTTTTTCACCCCCAGAGCTCAGAGTTTCTTGCAAGGTAGAGCCTGCGGAGGCGGGCAGGCCCTTCTCAGTTACACTGAGTCCCGCTGGCCAAGTCTGCTCTCCTCTCTGTCGGGTTCTGCTCCTTCGTCTCTTGGAGCTTACTTTTTTTTTTTTATTTTCCTTTTCTTGCCATTAAGTAAATGACGAATCTCTCAGGCACTTGCAAGTACAAGTATGGCTCTGCAAGACAGGATCAAGGAGGAGAAAGGCTGGAAAAATAGAGACTGAAAACAACAGGGAGAGAAAGAAAATAAAAGAAATTTGGAGGAAGGGTTAAGAAGGTCAAGAATATTGTGAATTGCAGCAAGAACAGGTTGGAGTGGTGCATGAAGGGAGGAGCTGACTGAGGACCGGAAAAGGAAATCTTGGAGGAAAGTGAAGAAGCAGCAAAGTAGACATTGGAGAGCATGTTCCACTGAAGAGGAACGCTTAATATGTAGAGAAAAACAGCTTGCTTTGGTGAAGGCCAGATTGCACGTGTTAGGGAAAGATGTAATAAGCAGTGAGCATTCAGTTCTCTCCACAGTCTACCTAGTAAATTCAGGAGCTTGACATACTCTGTTCAAAAATGAAACTTTCTCATTCCTAACCTCTTCAAACTACAGAAGAAACTCAAGGTTGGAAAGAGCCATGGGGCAGATATCAGTCCTCCAGACCTAACTATTTAGGAACTATTCTAGGGAATCCCATCAGAGGAGAATTTCTGGTTTAGGTTTGGTTCCCACTGCTTATTAAATGAATGGCCTATGGAGTGCTTTTTGGCCAGAGTGTTGTTTGCCCCAGGTTAGCTGTTGTGGACCGCTCAAAATGAGTCCTAACACTTCATGGATTGAAGAGTTGAAGAACTATAAAGGGTGGTTTATCAGCCAGTGAAAATTCCGTAGGATACTGGTAACAGCCGGTTACCTTCCTCCACGCTCAAATCTCTTTCTATGTCCTGACGAGTTGTTCTTTATAACAGCATTCTCACATTGCTACTAACCTCTCTGTCCTTCGGTCCCCTCCTGTAGATAATACAAGTGCCTATCTCATTAAATTATCGTGAGGGTTAAATGAGATAATATATGTAAAGTGCTTACAACAGTTCTTGGAAGTGGTTAAGTGTTCAAACACATTAACTCCTATTATTTCACAGCAACTTACCACTTCACACCTAGGTTATGGATTTTGCCTCCTGTGGTACCTAGACTCCAATTTAGCCTCAGCAATCCCTATCTCCTAGTACAGTAGTCCCCCCTTATCTGTGGGGGATACATTCCAAACCCCCCAGTAGATGCCTGAAACCACAGATAGTACCGAACCCCATATATACTTATCTTTCACCCTATATGTACATACCTATGATAAAGTTTGATTTATAAATTAGGTACAGTAAGATTAATAACAATAACAAAATAGAAGAATTATAACAATATACTGTAATAAAAGTTAAGTGAATGGCTTTGAGTCATTGTTAAGTAAAATAAAGTTTAGTTGAGCACAAGAACCACAATACTGTGACAGTCAATCTGATAACTGAAATGGCTGCTAAGTGACTAAGGGGTGGGTAGTGTATACAGTGTGGGTGTGCTGGACAAGGGGACTATTTACAACCAAGATGGGTCAGAGCAAGAGAGATTTCATTAGAACAGCACACGATTTAAAACTTACGAGTTGTTTATTTCTGGAATTTACCATTTAATATTTTCAGACTGCTATTGACCAGCCATGGATAAGGGGAGACTATTTTATGTCACTTCAGAGATTATGTTATAAAAGGCTTTGCAGCTTGTCTTGGTGTATGTGTGTCTCCCTCTCTTGGATTATTTACTCTTAGGAAAGCCAGCTGCTGTGTCACAAGCAGCCTGTGGAGAGGTCCATGTGGAGAGGAATTAAGCACTCCCACTAACAGCCTCAGAATGAATTTGGAAATAATCCTCAAGCCCCAGTCAAGCCTTCAGCTGACTGCTTCAGTGAAACTCATGGTACCACTCAATCGAGCCAGTTTCGAATTCCTGACCTACAACCTTGAGATAGTTAATTTTTGTTATATCAAGCCACCATGTTTGGGGAAATTGGTTACACAGCAATAGATAATTAATACTCACTAGTCTTATTTCTAAGCCAGTTTTAGCTAGCTTTCATGTACAGGAAATTTCATGTACTGGATAGCTTATTAAAACACAGATCTGGGACCTTACCCTAGACCTAAGAAATATAATATCTGCAAGGCCCAGGTATTTGCATTTTGAACAAGCACTCCAAGTGATTGGATCACAGATGGGGTTACAGATCATGCTGTCAGAAACTCTGCTCCAGGTTCTCCAGGTGAGACATTTCTACATGTAGTTGTCAAATTCATCTTTCTGAACATTGATCCTTAATTTTGTTGCTAAAAAATCTTTGATGCCCACCCCTCCTTCTTGTGCAAAGTAAAACTTAGCCTCTTGCCAACTTTCATGGACCAGAACAATCTAACACTAATCTCTTTCAGCTTTAT